>NC_089758.1:15979233-15984233 GCF_040412425.1 Macrobrachium rosenbergii
AATGTCCCGTCATGAATTCTCTAAAATCTAAATGGCCCATCAATAGATGTAATATGTGTCATTGCATATATTTACAAAAATATAATAAGAAATCAGTACCATCCAGCATGAGCGAAAATACCTCCGACCAGGAAAAGAAAATTGGCCAATATCTCCGCTATACTGTCCCTAACCCAAACAAATTTTTTTTTTTGCCCCATTTGGGCATTTCTCTTTAGGGAAGTTAGGTAGATTACGAACGTGTAAAATATTACTTTCATGACGATGTTGCAAACAAACTTAATGATGGAAATAAAAAGCTCTCCGAATTCGATCTTGGGTGAATACATTATACATACATATTACTGCAAGAGCTTTTCATTATCCCTTATCAAATAATATGAATGTTTGGAAAATTTATGTGAAAATTCCTTCCATAGGAAACTTACGTGGAGACACACTTTTATTAAATGATTATTCTCTACTTCTGTTTCTATATTTATTGTTTATGTTATTTCCTTTACAACCATGGTCAATATTGGTTTATTTATTTACTTTTGACAACTGTTTCCTGTTCAATGACCTGTGGAATATGAATTCACTACAGTTTTACACACTAAAAAATTCTTATTTTGGCTCTTTGTAGATATTGGGATAAATTATTTTGTTAATCTAATTATTTTGACATAAACTAATTTTGAAACTTAATGACCAATAGTTTAATTAAAGTGTGCAGCGGCAAAGGCTGTTTATGTAATTTTCATAGCCCGATTGATCCAATCAATTTTTAATTAGGTTTACTGATGGCTGAAATATTTTCATTATCTTGTAGATCGCTGAAAAAATAAGTGTATGGTGATCATATGTACATACATACTCATACACATACACACATTATATATATATATATATATATATATATATATATATATATATATATATATATATATATATATATATATATATATATATGTGTGTGTGTGTGTGTGTGTGTGTGTGTGTGTGTTTGTGTGTGTGTGTATACTGTATATGTATATATGTACACACACTATATACAGTTAGCTGAGAGAGAGAGAGAGAGAGAGAGAGAGAGAGAGGTAGTCCACTTGTTATTTTACCGGCTATTTACATATTTGAAATACCCACAATGACCCTTGAATTCGTTAGGGTCCTTTAATATGATCATCTTTTATATAAAGCCTCTTGAATAAATATAATCAAACTCATTAAAATCATGTCTTAAAATAAAAAAAAAATGTGAATTAGCCATTAACCCTTGAATTTGTGAAGGAATATTTATAATAATTATTTAGCGTCTCCCTCCTTTTGTTTATATTGTAAGCTTTGTGTGTTTATCGCAGTATTATAACAGATGACTGCTCTTCTTTCTTGTCTTACATTCCCCCCCCCCCCCGCTCCCCACCATAATATTTCTTCACTAACATGGAGTTCATAATTTCGCTGCACGGGATGGTCCAATCATCCCCAAGGACGTGAAGGATCGAGAAAAGGATCTGCTGTTAGTGACGGAAGGACGCGGAATCAAAGAGCACAATAGGATCCCGAATCATCGTCTTCTCAACCCGACAAAAATCATAGCGTTTATCTGAGATCCTGACAATACTATTTCTCAGCTTTAATTTTCGCCTTGTTATCCTTTTAAAAATGTTTAATACGAGATAGAATTTTGTATGATATAATTTTGTTATTTTTTATTTGTAAAATATTGTATTTCATAAAATTCTGATATATATATATATATATATATATATATATATATATATATATATATATATATATATATATATATATATATATATATACACACACATTATATGTTATAATATTTCATTAATATCTAAATTCATAAAGTTTTGCTGAAAAAGACGCTTCAAAGGAAAAATAATGTGACTTGCTACAATGCCATACATTTTGAGTTTCTTTATGATCATCATCCAATTACTTATTCATTATCTTCTTCAGTGTGCGTATATGTACTTGTGAGTATGTGTATTTGAGAGAGAGAGAGAGAGAGAGAGAGAGAGAGAGAGAGAGAGAGAGAGAGAGAGAGAGAGAGAGAGACCTCTACTGCCTGAGTAATTCCTTCAGTTCCATTAAACAACTGTAATTAATTCTTTACGCAATATGAAAACACTCGCAGTGCAGCAAAAGCGTCACAAAGAAGTGAACACGAAAGCTGGTATCAGAGAAGACAGGTGAATATATTTATTTATACTTTGTTCTTTCACCACAGGAATACAACTACCGCTAAAAGGCATTCACACAGAATTAGGTTTTCCAGTTTTCTTTTCGACCGAGAAATGTTTCAGACATTTTACAGAAGTTTAAATTTTTTTGTTCTCTCTCTCTCTCTCTCCAAACTCCTTAACTTTGCGAGAACCTCGTCCGGAAAAATCCATCGCATCGCCAAAGTTTACCGTAAAAATTATGTTTTCCTTTTTATTTTTTATTATTCAGATGAGTGGAACAAGAATTCTTTTCTTTACAGTTTTTTCTTTAGCGTCAATTGTTTTCCGATACTTTGGCCAGGCTGTCATATTTATCTTTATCGAATGGGAGTCCTGTCAGTAGCAAAACATCCTTCCTTAGATCCTTCGTGTTATTTGGTATGATACGAACATTTAAAGAATAGAAATGGCCATCAGGTAAGAAGAAAAAGGTGAGAAAGAATCCTTGACAAAAAACACGAACCCTGTTAGTATACTGACAAAGATACACAAGAAAATGTCAGAAAAAATTATTTCGTAACAGTATCATGAGCAATACAAACTTTTGCTCTAGAAAACTCTTTCAGGAAATGTTAATGAAATGAAAGATGTCACATAGATTAATTTCTTCATGAAGAATTCATTGTCATCAGTTATACTCCACTTTTCATAATGACTGAACTTTCTTTATGGCTAAAATGGTGAAGCTGTCTGTCATTGTCATTAGGGATTTCGACTACTTTATATTACCAGTTATCGTAAGTCACTTCTTAACCAAACTGAGTTTGGATTATAGGCGAGTAAATTATACATCGCGATTCCTACTATTTTTTTTTTCAGAAAGAGGTTATATATGTTTGTTCCAGTTTAGCTCATTCTTGAGTTTTAATAAGTATTTTGCCAATAAACGTAAATAATACAGCACTGGAGCTATTTCAAAGGTATGCAAGATTGTAAACTCCAACATTATGAGGCACAACCTCGTCCTCCTGGAATTTTAAAGAGAGATTAACTTTCAATTCCTCATATAATTACCATAAAGAGAGAAGCTTCTTTTCCGACAATTAGTAAGCACTTAACAAGAAATGAGATAATGGTCACTGTACTTCAGACCGCGCTAGTCTAACATAACAGGGCCGATAATGGTAGTTCACAATGTAGTGTGATTAGTGTGTTATGTGCCAGGTAATAAGTCAAGTAAAGTGGATTGTAGCCTCTATAATCAAAGGACATAGGGATGGCAACTTTGTTTTTTAAAACACTTGCTGAGAACCATATATATATATATATATATATATATATATATATATATATATATATATATATATATATATATATATATACAATATATATACATACATATATATACTGTATGTATATGTATTTATATATATTATATATATATATATATATATATATATATATATATATATATATATATATATATATATATATATATATATATATATATATATATATATATATATATATATATACATATATATATATTACAATATATATACATACATATATATACTGTATGTATATGTATTTATATATACATTATATATATATATATATTTATATATATATATATTAATATATATATATATATATATATATATTATATATATATATATATATAAATATATACATATATATATATATATATATATATATATATTTATATATATATTATATAAAATTATATATATACATACATATATATATATATATATGTATATATATTTATATATACATTATATATATATATAATGTATATATATAATACATTATATATATATAATGTACATATAAATATATATATATATATATATATGTAGTATATATATATATATATATTATATATATATATATATATATATATATATATATATATATATATATATATATATATATATATATATATATACATATACATGCAATAGGTTTTGATCTGGTTATCCAGGCCAGGAAAAAATAATAAAATACATTTCAGCTCCATTAGATTTGATGAAAAATTAATTTGATCATCGGGCTGTGAGAACGATATAAAGCTGCCTTTACTAATATAAGCTTTAATTAAACTTTTGCCCATTAAACACTGAAATGAAATTACACCAGATAATTCGTTTTGCAAAACTATGCATTGGAACGTCACGGTTCAGCAAAACAAAAATAAATAAATAAAATAAAAATACAGAACGCACAAAGATTCTTATTTCTTACATCTGAGATAATGATATTTTTTCAGAAGCAATGGAAAAGTAAAATGAAATAAAATGAGTTCAGTCTTTGGAAGAATAAGATAAATTAGTTATTGTCTTGCCTTTATGCCTGCGAAATATAATCATTAATAATATTAATGTTACAAGCAAAAATATTCCTGTCATTTTATCTTATACCAACATGTGTCCAGGTCCTATATCATTTAACCATTATTTTTGTTTGAAAGGATCACCGTCTATCATTAAGAGAAATAAATCTTTAGAACTAAAACGAACCTTTGCAGATCGAACAGCAACATTCTGCTGCTTTTGTTGTACGCAATGAGCATGAGAAAATGCACGATAAAGTAAATGAATAAATAAAAAACTGATCAGCATATATTATTCTTTAAATAATAATTATGTATGAATGAATAGATAAATAATGAATTATAGGGTTTATTTAGACATTTGTTTGGTTTTGTCTCAAGACTATTGCCTTTTTTAATCCTTTTTGCAATAAATATAAAGTCAATTTTCAATTTACAGTTTACTTTGTTTCAAAAAGCTTTGTTGTTTTAATTAT
>NC_089758.1:15989233-16009233 GCF_040412425.1 Macrobrachium rosenbergii
GGCATGAATGCTTTGACTGTGGGGAGCGTAAGTATCAGCAATATCCTGCAACTTCGAATGCAATGTATATTCGTCATTGGCGGGCCAACGAAATGAATTTTATCCAGGACGAAAGGAGAATCAATTTGGCTTACGAACAAATGCTCAGGGTATAGCACTGCTTCCTGATGAATCTTGGTTTGATTGCAACACTGCCGTATTGCAAGGAAACTGCGGTCTGTTGCAATTTCATAGGTATATTACTCATAAGAGAACTAACACACTTCGTTTTTTCCAGTCTGAAGGAAAAGTTAGTTTGTTCGACGAAAATATCCTTAGTCTATATTCTTGCCATTCTTGAGAATTTTACCTGGCTTGCAACATTGCCGCATTGCAAGGGCATTAACATATGTTGGAAATTCTCATGCATTTTCGTGATCAGCATGTCAATATATTGCATTTTATCCAGTTCGAAGAAAAGTTTGTTTACCAAGAGAAAAATCCTAAGGCTATAGCCTCGCTATTCTGGCGAAGCTTGCTTTGCCTGAAACATTCTTATTGCAAGGAAACTGCAATACATTACGACTCCCTATGAATAATGGACATTAATTTGTATTTTATCAACTTTGAAGGAGATATCGTTCTGGCCCCTAAAATATTTCCAAAGGCTACAGCCTTAGTGTTTTGATAAAATAAACCGGCCTTGCAATATTGCAATAATGTAAGTAAGTTGCAATATACTGCAATTTCGACTACATTTTCGGCAAAACAGACCAATCGCTTTCCCCCCCCTCTTTTTTTTCTAGCTTAAAACAAAAGCTGGTTCGTTCCCAAAAAACACCCTAATTGTCTTGCTATTTTGTATGTTATGAGTTTGCAACCTTGCTGTATCGCAAGCAAATTGCAATATACTGTGATTTCGAATGCATATTGTCATTAGAGTCCCAGTAGATTGCCTTTTATCACGCTCGAAGCTTCAATAGTTGGCTTCGACATCTCAAAATCCAATAGACTATACTATCCAATTTCAAGTGAAATTTGTTAGCTCAAATAAAGAAGCATAAGGATATAGGTCCGATATTTTCACGAATTTAGCTTTGCTTGCAACATTGCAGTATTGGAAATCCATTTTAATAAAAGCCAAATATGCATACTTTCAAGCCATTTAAGGCCCAGTAGACTGGATTTTATCCAGTTTTAAAGTAAAGCTGGTTTGCTCCCAGAAAAAAATCCTAGAGATATTTCCCTGCTATGTTGACGAATATTTGCTTGCTCTCAACATTGCAATATTGCAAGCCCATTGCAAAAGATGTTAATTTTGCATGCATTCGTCATTAGAAGCCCAAGAAAAACACTTTATTGTGTTAGAAGGAAAGACTACTTTTATCCATGTACAAATCCTGAGGTTGTAACCTTGCTAGTTCTGACCAATTTTGCATTGCTTGCAACATTACCGTATTACCCCTATTATTATCATATTTCACACTGCACCTAGGTTTGAAAAATTACAGTGAGTATGGATAGTTTCTGTTCTTTATAATAGAGCCTTCTGCGAAAGTAATTCTGGAATAAAATTATTGCATGACCATTTCTTTAGTTGATTTTGTAATTTAGTGTTGGATATATATAATATATTATATATATATATATATATATATATATATATATATATATATATATATATATATATATATATATATATATCGGAGGTATTCATTTAATTTGATTTAGTTTCATATTTATGATACTAAACTGTAATGGTCATGTGATTATAAGATATTATCATGTGTCCAAAGGCTATATTATATTTCAGTTGAGGTCTCCTAGCTAAACGAACAATCAGTGGGAATTATCCATTCATTATCTCAGGAAATTGTCTCAAAATAATTAATGAAATCGTAATTTAGTTTTGCCTTCCGTTCTCCATATACTGAAAGGCGGCCACGTGGTCACCATACGGTTCTTTCTCCACAGAAAGAAGTTAGAGGATTTTTTACTATAAACAAGTCGTTAACGCCATCTATTGGCCACCAAAGAAAATCAGCGCATGTGGACAACTGCATTTGCATGGATGGGTGAAGAAACTAGCTGGATTATTGTTATTGCGATCTTTATCTTAAAATCTAAATTGAAAATTCTGTTGATATATCAAAATTCAACCTCAATTTGAAATAAATAATTCTTAAAAGAAGGAAATTACGCAAATTTCGACGTAACTACAGATTCTAAATATAAATTTGTCTACCATCCTTATCCACAGCAAAAATCACGTCGCCCATCATAGACGATATGAAGATCCATGCGTACCAACATAGCACAAAGGGGCAGGGCTCAAAATGAACGAGCAACTAGAATTACAAACATATTTACAATACGCCAATTATCATTATGGGTAAATATAACACTTTTACGTGGCTACATCACAGAGAGCGTATTTTCCTTTTCATTATACTAATTTTAGTCATGAAAGGTATAGAGGACAACATTTATTTTCTCCAACCGGCTCATTTTAAAAGTTTGCAAAGGTTTGTACTCCCGACTGCAAGGATCTACGTGTCTCGGAGTGACCAATGAAAATTTTACATAATATTTTTTGTTGTAGGGATAAATTATATTTTATTTATCTGTACAAATAGAGAGGAAGTACCTCTGTGAACAAGAACAATATTAGCTATTAATTTTGAATATTTTAGCGCTGTTCCGCATTTTTCATGTTACTCCAAAGATCTTAAAGTTGGCTATTCTGACGGACAAATACCCGCCAAATTTAAACCTGGCATACTTTCTACATTTCTTTTGATTTTGTGAAACTCGAGAAATATAATAAACGCAAAATAATTTTATTCAATGCAATATTATGTAAGGGTTTATTGTATCTTAGCAGCACCTCCAAATCTGTGAAATTTTAACCAGAAACAAATAAATAAATCTATATATATACATATACATATACTGTATATATATATATATATATATATATATATATATATATATATATATATATATATATATATATATATATATATATATATATTATATATATATATATATATGAACTTGCAACTTGGTCCGTTATGTACAGCAAAATAGTCCAATATAAGAAAAATACTTAAAATACAAATACATTATTTTATTTTCTTTATTAAATATATATATGTGATGTGAATTTTATATATAAAAATATGATATATGTAACATCAACTGTTATACATTACCTTTCAATCATGAGATTTCTTTATGCAGTCCATTGTTCTTAATCGGAAACACAAAGTTATTTTCAGATTAAATTTTGAACGGTTGTATTGGTTTTTCCTGAATTTTCAGTTTTTTAAAAGTTAAAAAAAAAGCATGTGATATTCCAAAGTTAACACTTGGCAAAAATACATCAAAAATAAAGAAAGAAAGAAAGAAGGATTAAGTATTTTTATGGACAATCATAAAACCCAAATATCTATACTCTACCCATCTGGTTCATTTTACTTTTTAACTTTTTTAAGAGCAAGGCTACTTATTAATACTTATTTAAACAGTAGTGAATGAAGCAATTGAAATCGGGATATATATAAATATGAGACAAGAAGAAGCACCTCACATGTTTCTGTCAAAGAGATTTTTATTGCGATATATTAAGTAAGATATTTATCTAGAGCCTTTCGTTCTTGTATCCAGTTTCTTCGCAGAAAATGTTTGCAAAGCGAAAGAAAAAATATGTTATTAGTCTTTATTTTTCTTATATTCTTCACAAATGTTTAATTTGATAACGAAGAAAACTTCATTATAAATTTATCATTTTCTCTGAAATCTAATAATATTTGCGAATTATCTGAATAATTTCAATATTTTTGCGCCGTTTTTCTTCTTCTAGGCCTTTGTCTCCTCATAAATTTTGTTCTAATGGACAACATTTTGCTTTATTAGGTTAAATTTCAAATTCTGTTTTGAACAAAGGGAAAAATTTGATATTATTGACGGAAAAACATATTTGATGAACAATAATGACTAAGCTTCATCTTTATATAGAATTTTCTCCATTTACTTAAAATAACTGTGCATATATATATACATAAATATATGCATATATATAATTATATATAGACATATATATTTATATATATATATATATATATATATATATATATATATATATATATATATATATATATATATATATATATATATATATATATATATATATATTATGAACTTGCAACTACTTCCATGTAAATTATCAAAAAGATATTATTTTCTTGATTAAATTCAGATGTGAATTTTACTTAAAACTGACGGTGTAACATCAACTGTTATCATCTCTTGATTTCTGCAGTCTTTTAAAGAATTAAGACGAACGGTGTATTGGTTTACACAAATACATGTATATTCCAAAGTTCACTTGAAAATACAAGCAAATGTATACACGCACAATTAAGCACTCACATAAGCGCAAATATCTATACTTCTACTTTCTTTTGTTTTCTTTTTTTAACACTACCTATTTCCCTTTTTTTAGGGTGTGGGGTCAGACGGGTTTTCCAGCAAATCTTAAATGATGAGGCTGTAGGTCTTCGACCTTCGTCTTCAACCCCAGGAGATGCCGGTACCCAATTGCTCCTGCTGTGTGAATTTGCAAATGGTACTCCGGAAGCCATTTCGGTCCAAGTATTCGTCAGGCCAACGCTGAATCACTCACATAAACATAAATGCATACATATAGTATATATTATATATATATATATTATATACATATATGTTTACATATACTGTAGATATACATATATATATATAGATATAGATATATATGTTTACATTATATATGTATATATACATATATGTGTATATCCATACATGTATATATACACATACACACACGCACACACACATATATATGCGTATGTGTGCGTGTGAACATGATGCGGGTGCATTTTGTGTATTAATATGCTCATGCACGTGCCCCAAACAAATGCAAAACTATTCAGCTGAACAAATACCAGATTATCTTCCGAACGAAAAACCAAAACAAAACGTCCGCAAATGAGACCATTCTTCGAGTCCTCTCACCGAGGAAAGTCGCAGCAGGTGAGAAGGAAGAGAAGAAGGAAGAGAAGAAGGAAGAGAGAGCCGAGCCCCTTTAATGCCGGAGCCGAGCATCTAGGGAGAGGCGCTGACAGCGTTTAATGGAAGGGGATCTCTCAGAGGAAAGAGTTCTCGACTTTCTATCGAAAACACGCACGTGAAAGTAACGGAGAAAGGTAAGAGGAAAAGTAATGCGGTGTCTCTCCCCTGGGGGTTGGAGCCGGAGAAGATTTATGAAAAAGGTTGAAGCTAGATTTAGCCTCTCAGTCTTTTATATCTGTCTGTGTCTTCTATCGTCAGGGTTTATTGATACAGACTCGGCTCGTGTCTGAGCTCATCTGAGCCATCAGACTGAAAACTTTTCTTGTTTTTATAACTTTCTTTTCAGTTTCACAGCTATTTTGGATAAATGCTTGTTCAATTTCCATCTTTTCACACCCTATTCGTCGTACAGAAGAGACAACATTATTTCTTTTTGGATTCCCAATAGAAGAGAATATAATATACATGGCAATTATATTATTAGATGGAAACGAATGTGAAGTAGTATCACCACGAATGGCAATTATTGAGCAAAATATTGTAACAAAAAAAGTTTATGATTAGCCGTAAAAAACAAAAATATTTCCCTACGAAAAGCTTCAATTTAATGACAGGACTTTTGATTTTGATCAAAAATAGCTTCAAACTAATGTTCCCAATTGCATCAAAGTGTAACTGTCTAAACAATAAACTGATTTGTCTTTTGGTTATTGTTTCTGCTTTAAAAAAATGACTGTCCTTTTTGCTGCAAATTTAAGCTTCTGTAGAGTGAACGGAACAACAGATCAATTTAAAAAAACAAGAAAAAAGGTATATAATTCTAGGCAGCCTTGCTATAATGCTCATAATAGATTTCTGATTTCCCTATAAACATGGATATATATATATATATATATATATATATATATATATATATATATATATATATATATATATATATATATATATATATATATATATATATATATATATATATATATATATATATATATATATATATATATCCTTCTCGTGGTCAGGTCGGCAACGTGACCTCCTTGTGGTTATGGTGACGCGGGTTCGTCTCCCGCGACCGGCAATCACAGTCTCTTCAATTTCTTGCGTTTGGATGTTACGGCTTCGTAGTTACAAGCATATCCAAAAAAGCGCGAAGAATTCGAGAAGTTAAGAGGGCATTGTGGCTATTAGAATTAAATAAGTGTCTGGTAAAAGTGACCAGTAGATTCTATGTATATATATATATATATATATATATATATATATATATATATATATATATATATATATATATATATATATATTACAGCAAAATAGAGTAATAAACCTCTAAACAGAATCGGTTTAGTCCCAATGTAAGGATCTGGTCTTCTAAGCAAAATTATTTCAAGTTCCAGAAAAAAAATGCTTAAATTCAATACACCCCTAGATTCCAAACAACGTCCTCGGCCTTCGAGTAGTTGTACATCTTGCTTGCCCTTCCAATAAATCAATAAACCTATCAATGGTATTAGTTTATGGACAGCAGGGAAAGGTTAAAAAAAAACCTCGTTCTTTGATCTTTGCTCTCCCTACATCTACCTGTTTTGTTTACCACTGAGGGCTTACAAAGCTTGCTTGAAAACTTAAATTATTTCATTTATCTATTGGATTTTAGCAAATTATAACGAACACCCTCCAGTTAAGTTATTTGTTTTCCTATATGTTATGTATTGTTTCATTAATGAGCATTAGATACTGTCACTGATTTATTGCCATTAAAAAAATATGTCAGCTATGGCGAAACCAAATGATTAAAGATATCTATAGCATAAAAATTCCTTTAAATATTTATTCTGCTCTGAATCTGAAGTTTATCTTAATTAAATTCGCTGTTACAGTTTCCAAATATTTCAAATTAAAAATACTTTAACAACCTGACGTGTGGCGGACATGCTTTCTAAATCTGGATGACAGGATAAAAATGGCCTTGCATGAGTTTTAGTATCTTGTCTCCAAGCTCAAAACCAAAAACCAATATTTTTCTGCATTTGTCGCAGATTGAATTCTTCATATTTTGTCAGGGCCGTGTCTTGCGAGTTCAGACTAGCGCGGCTTTCATTTTGTTAGACATATTGCTACTTGGTGGCAAAGCTCTGTGGACGAGATGCTGAAAGTTACCAAAAAATAAAGAAGAATAATAGGATGATTTGTGGTTTATACTTGGGTCGTGCTGGTGTAAGCCAACTAAATCTAACCCAACAGCCAAATATTTGTCCTATGAAACACCCACTGAAGTTTTGCTAAGCCACCGAACTATTTTAGCTTTAAAGTTAATTAGCTTTTGTGAAAAGCAAACGAAGTAAATTACAAAATTCCCCGTAGAGGGCTAGTACCATCAGTGTACTTCCCCGCGGTGCACTGTAGGCATTACTTAAGGTACTTTGAAGCGTTCCTTCGGCCTCTAGCCGCAACCCCTTTCGTCCTTTTTACGATATCTCCGTTCATATTATCTTTCTTCCATCTTACTTTTTACCCTTCCCTAACAATTGTTTCATAGTGCAAATGCGAGGTTTTCCCTCTGTTATTCTTTTAAAACCTTTTTGCTCTCAATTCCCCTTTCAGCGCTGAATGACCACATAGGTTCCAGCGCTTGGCCTATGTCCTAAATTTTACATTCCAATTCCAATTCCAAATTACAAAATAAATTTCATTAAATTGAAAAACTTTTTGTAATAATCGAGACCACAGAAAAAATCCTTTCGTGCATAATAAAAAATGGGAATAAAAGCACGTTAAAAGAAGAAGAAGAATAAGTTGGTTTTGTTCACGACTGAACGAAAGTTATAATTCTGTGATTATTCTTCACTGTTGTGGTTTTGTCACAGAGGGTCAGTCAAAACTAACAATATTCACATCATCACTAAGATGACACAAGAAAGCAGTAATTAGAATGATTTCTGAACCTAATATTTAGTTTGTTTTTCAGACAGCAACCAATACAGGCTATGATATCACGAGGAAAAAGAAAAGTGTATAATTCAGCCCTAGTTTGGAATTTTGACAGATATAAGTATTCTCTCTCTCTATCTTTCTCTCTCACGAAGAAAAATGAAAATCTGTATATCACCCACAATTTGAAATAGAGACAGATGTAAAATTTCTCTCTCTCTCTCTCTCTCTCTCTCTCTCTCTCTCTCTCTCTCTCTCTCTCTCTCTCTCTCTCTCCACGTTGGTAATTACTATTTGATAATCTCTTCAGATCCTCGTCCACTTATTTCATAGAATTCAATTTCCTTTCACGCAAAAATCTGGAAACATTCTAAATCACTGAAAATGGAATTCATATCTCACCTAACAAAAGAATGTCATGGCAATTATTTACATTATTTTTTTTTAACATAAGTACACCATGAAATTTCACGGTTGTGCTAAAAAGAACTATCCTGGGAGAGAGGAGAAAAAAGGCACAAGTTCGGAAATTAAATGTTCGTAGACTTTCTGCTTTAACTGAATTCGTTCGAGGTGGACGAAATCTGGGTCTATGTAATTCAGTTTAGTGAAATTCAGTATTTTTAATATGATGTATGAATTAATGTGTCCGAGAAAAACAAAGTATTTAGCATGGAAATACAATGAACATTGGTAAATAATTGTCCGATTTAACGTGGGAACACAGATTATAAATGAACTTTTAAAACAACGAATACTAAGGGATTTACAACTAGCAAATGCGGTTTAACGCGGGAACATGCATATAAAAAATAAAATTTTAACACTAAAAATACCAACTGCTATAGAATCAGCAAATATTGATCTCGAAAATTATGATTATGAATCCACTTTTACCTAAAAGCATGAAACTGAATCAATTTCCCTCCTTCCTCAGACATCCCCAAAATCATAATCAATGCTCCGACGGCAATCTCGAAAAATTAGGTAAGAAAATCTGGGAAAAATAGCGCATTGTGATTTATTTTACATTTTTTCTCATAACGAAAATGCAACATATAAATCACCTGTTTTGGCAGGGAACTCTAAAACATAGCCCAATGCATCAAGGGATGTCATTTCTCTTCAAGGCAGCTGCAGGTTTTGGACAGTAAAATAGAACAGCAGTGGATAAGAGAGAAAGTGTTTTGGCAAAGGAAAATTAGATGGATTCTTTCTTTCTAACAAACTACGCCGTATATTGATCAACAATTCAATATTCAATGGAATCTGATGTATCGTCTGAAGTTTATGCAATTTGAAAGTTATTAACGAAAGCATGATGTATGAATGTATATTGGCATAAGCTTAAGCACACACACACACACACACACACACTCTCTCTCTCTCTCTCTCTCTCTCTCTCTCTCTCTCTCTCTCTCTCTCTCTCTCTCTCTCTCTCTCTTGCTTTCAAACATAAACAAATGAACGCAAATGCATTTTGGCAATAAACCGAGATTATTTTCATCTTTAAACGGGTTTGTGAAAGCAGAACACCGTGAAAAATATATTGACAAACAAATTCTCCTTCTCCATCTTCTTTCAGCAAACGCAAACACAAGTCCACACCAAAGCACATACACAAGCACGCAAGAAAATATACACATGTACAAACGCACACACCAACAAACACATACAAGCACAAACACACACACGCGCAAAAAATACACACAGGCACGGCCACATACAAACACAGATTCACATAATAAAACGCACGGGCACTTCTTTATCCACACAGCAGAGGGCAATATATTGCAAAAGTTTCCCTTGGTCTTCTTTGAGGGCAAAAGATGAGTCGGACTGCGACTGTCTGTGTGTCTGTCTGCCACTAAACTTATTAGAGAATGGGACGAAAAGAAGAGGAAAGAGAAGTAGAAAACCACCTACAAAGAAGCTCAAGAATAGTGAAGTAACACGCAAGATGTTTCATTCACAAAATAAGGAAGATAAACACGCACGTCAATTTTACTTTAAAGAAACGGTATAAGTAAGTTTTCAATAGGAGCCTTGTATACTTAAACACACACACACACACACACACACACACACACACACATATATATATATATATATATATATATATATATATATATATATATATATATATATATATATATATATAAAGGCAATGCCACGAGGTGTAAAGGACAGTAAATCGAAAGGCCTAGCACCACTCCGTTGTTTCACTTTCCCTCGTGGCATTGCCTTTATTTATATATTCATCACGTTCCATATTTTCGTGATTCAGTTATACATACATACATACATACATACATACACACACACACACACACATATATATATATATATATATATATATATATATATATATATATATATATATAGTGAAAATTTTCAGGAAAGTGTCGTTTTCAGGTAACTTTCGAAATCTAGTTTTTCACACCTAACGACAAATGAAAAACAAAGCAACTTCAAAGACTGTCCACAGCCTCACCTTCAGAGGCACTTCAGAGATAACACTGTCTTGTCAGAATGTCAAGTCATTATATGATTTTATACATCGTTATTCATCCATTGCTACATATCTCCATTCTCCCGACAAGACCAGACATTAAGATTTCACGTCTCATTTTGACACCCTGCAAGGGAAGTTGAACGGAAGTTATGCGTTTCATAGTTGTTTGTTGGGGGTATATATATATATATATATATATATATATATATATATATATATATATATATATATATATATATATATATATATATATATATATCTGTCAACAGGATATACAGTATACCTCAAAATGATAATACCTCAAAATGTGAACACTGCATTTCAATAGTTTTTATTTTTACCTGGGGTTGCAGGGAAGAGAGGTCTGTGGTTCAAGCTGGAGATTATTAGAATTTTAAATGGGTTTAAAGAATTAAATAGCGAACTGGTTTTCTGCTTAATAATCTAAAAAAGACTTGAGAAAAAGATAATCTTCTTCACATAGCCTATGCTTTCTACTTTTACTTAAAAGTATAAAAGTAAACTGATCGATTTCTACGATGGGACAAGTAAACCGGCTTAGTGTATCACAATATGTGCGTTCGTAGGTAAGAGAGGAAAGCAACACGCTCGCATCCACCCGCCTACCCACAGAGAGAGAGAGAGAGAGAGAGAGAGAGAGAGAGAGAGAGAGAATATGCCGTTGCATCATCATAAATCATCTGAAATGACATCAGCTGACGCAATACTAGAGCTTATTTATTTAGGAAAGACGGATTATGTCATGGAAACAAAGAGTAAGCATTTTATGTTGCTTGAACTCTAATATTTTTTTTTCTATTTGCAGCCCTTCATTTGTTTTGCGTCAAGTAAGTGCTTAGCTTACGTAACTTCCCTTCACTTTTCAATGTTAATTTTAGCATCTTGCATAAATCGCAATAGTCTGTCAGCTTAACTCACGAGAATAGAAAATACTTGAGACACTTTATCACAATACTTTTATTATTCCTACTTAGTCTGCTTCTCCGTTCGTGATTTTCTTCTGAATAATAATAATAATAATAATAATAATAATAATAATAATAATAATAATAATAAAATAATTATAATAACAACAACAATTATATTCAACCGAAATGTCATCATACTGGCAAAACTAAGAATAACTCTATGAAAAGTTCCACTTATTTATCGACTCATTTCAATTTTTTCCTTTTCGTTTTGAATCAAACCCTTCATTACATTGACTATGAAGGTCAAGCGAAAAATAAAAGAGTCCTAAATGACAAAAGCGGACTTTCCCACGAAGGGATTTATGTTCTCCATAATCATGGATTTCATTTTGAGGATTTTTGCATCTAAAATAAACTAGATCCTCTTATCAGGAAGACTAAAAGTCCAAAAATAATCAGATTTCCGTTAGCCTCTATAGAACGTGAGAGTTAGATTTTAGTTAGATTTTTTAAAGATAAAAATATAAATAGATAATATCTATAAAGATAAACTGATGGGCATATATATATACATATATATATATATATATATATATATATATATATATATATATATATATATATATATATATGTACATATATATATATATCAGCATGTCTAAATTTTATACATACGCTCGAACACACACACACACACACACGTATACACATACACACACAATAATATATATATATATATATATATATATATATATATATATATATATATATATATATATATATATATATATATATAAAGAAATAAATAATTTATGACATATCAAGTATTTATGTACAAGTCAGAGTCTGAAACATTGACTTTTCTGTACGTATTTGTTTTCTGTAAAATACTTTGTCAGGGTATATGGCAGACAGAAAATATTCAGATGACAAATAATCATTTAAACCTTTATACTACACGAAGGAAGGTTACAGCCATGCCATTCTTAGAGCATAACAAAATGTTCTCTTATGTTTAACTAAAGCTGTCGAGTTTCTAATCCCCATTTCTTTGAGTTATACACATATATATATATATATATATATATATATATATATATATATATATATATATATATATATATATATATATATATATATATATATATATATATATATATATATATATATATATATATATATATATATATATATATATATATATATATATATATATATATATATATATATATATATATATATATATATATATATATATATATATATATATATATATATATATTACAAAGACCTAAGGTACCCAACACAATTCAATTGCTATATTCCAGTGGACAAAAGAGAGAGAGAGAGAGAGAGAGAGAGGCTCGTAATGGAACAATCCAGCAGCAACCCTTTCCATACCCAAGTTTGCGAATTCAGAGAAGGGCGACGACTAGATTTTTACGAATGAACAAACTGGAAAAAAAAAGAATATGAATCCAGTTCCTGGAACGAAACGTGATCCATTTGTACGGCGAAGAGAAAAGTTTTGGAGGAGAGAAATGGCTAAATTGTTTTGTATCACAATTACCGATATTGCTCTGGAAAAGGTAGAAAGAAAACAAGACTTTTTTTTTTTTGGTTCTTTGCTATTTTATTCCTTTCTTTTTTCTTTTTCGATAATAATAACGTCCATTGTAGTTAGATTGATTTTTCAATTATTTCAGAAGGATTATATTCATGAAGTAGTAATAATTTACGAGATTTTCGTAACTGAATTAAATGAGTCTGGAACATCTTCCATTGTAAATAGTGGCTCTGTCACGTAACGGATGACGAAGATATATATCTTTTTTTATTATAGATGGCTATCCTCATTTATAAAGCTAAAAATCAACTTATCTATAGCCAAGATAAAGTCCGGTACCCTGGGTTTTATCAACAGGCCCAAGGTTTTCGTGTAATCGTGTTTCATTCCTTTAACTGAGCCGAGACTGTCCGTCAGCAGAACCGAATCACTCACCAGTGATGACTGTCGTGAATATAATACAGTACAATATATGAGCAAAGGGTAAATTTTTACTTAAAAATCCACCAATTCACAGCTGTTAGGAAGACGAAACAGTTAAAAATCTAGTAAACAGAGAGAGAGAGAGAGAGAGAGAGAGAGAGAGAGAGAGAGAGAGAGAGAGAGAGAGAGAGAGAGATTTTCTAATATATATATATATATATATATATATATATATATATATATATATATATATATATATATATATGTGTGTGTGTGTGTGTGTGTGTGTGTGTGTGTGTGTGTGTGTGTGAGAGAGAGAGAGAGAGAGAGGTCATTAGCTTTCTTCTCGAGTGTTATCGAAGTCTTTTTCAAAAGCGGATAGCTTTCATTACTTGAATAAATGTTAGAGAAAAGTTTTCTTTTTTTTTTTACGTCTTCCTTTAGTGATAATCAGCTCAGATTGTTGAGAGATCCGGGCGGAGAAAGTTACCAACAATTAGGAAAGTTAACTTTCACTCGGAAGGATTGGGTAGTGGTCATGTTAGCCTTATAGAAAAACATTCAATTTTTTCTAACTGTTTTCACTTTCGTCTGTAATTTTAGAAATACGATTGGACAGCGTATGTGACAGCATCCGATTTATTTTCGTTTTATTTTATTCTAATTTTAGTTTTCTGTAAAAGAAAACTATTGTGCCGCCTTTGTCTGTCCGTCCGCACTTTATTCTGCCCTCAGATCTTAAAAACTACCAGGCTAGAGGGCTGCAAATTGGTATGTTGATCATCCACCGTCCAATTATCAAAAATAGCAAATTGCAGCCTTCTAGCCTTAGTAGTTTTTATTTTATTTAAGGTTAAAGTTAGCCATGCTCGTGATTCTGGCAACGATATAGGATAGCCCACCACCGGGCCGTGGTAAAAGTTTCGTGGGCAGCGGTTCATTCAACATTATACCGAGAGTACCGAAAGATAGACCTAGTTTCGGTGGCCTTGATTATACGCTGTAGCGGCTGTACAGAAAACTCGATTGCGCCGAAGAAACTTCGGCGCATTAATTACTTGTTATTTGTTGTCTTTGCTTTCTTAGCTGAGGGATACCTGTCTTTGTAAGAAATGTTCGTTACTGTTTGCTATATTATTTCAGAATAGTACATCAGCCACGAAAATTACATAAGCTGTAATAAACCCAGTTTATAAGAAATCATAGTGATAAAACCTCCAGTTTAAAAAAAAATATATATAAAAACTTAAAAAGTAGGGGAAATGTAAAAGTAAATTAAAACAAGTAGAAACTGCGCCGAAGTTTCTTCGACGCAATCGAGTTTTCTGTACAGCCGCTACATTGTATAATCGAGGCCACCGAAAAATGATCTATCTTTCCGGTGGTCTCGGTATAATTCTGTATGAGCCGCGGCCCATAAAACTTTAACCATGGCCTGGTGGTGGCCTATCCTATATTGTTGCCAAAAGCACGATTGTGGATAACTTTAACCTAAAATAAAGTAAAAAATAATGAGGCTAGAGGGCTGCAATTTGACATGTTTGATGATTGGAGGGTGGATGATCAACGTACCAATTTGCAGCCCTCTAGCCTCAGTAGTTTATAAGATCTGAGTGCGGACAGAAAAAGTGCGGATGGACAGACAAAGTCGGCACAATAGTTTTCTTTTACAGAAAACTAAAAAGGAATGGGCCACTACCTAATAAATTGAAGAGCACATCAAAACAAGTAAAATTTCATTGTAAACGTTCAGCTTACTGATATATTTCACGTTGAGAAGAAAATCTTTAAACAACTGTTAATACTTCTACAACGCTAAGGATGTTCGTAACTGCAATTCAAAGAAGACTTATCTTCCTATTTTATAAAGACGCCTTGTATTCGTTGACTAAGTATGATAAAGGACATATAAATAAACAGACACACACACAAGTACTATATATATATATATATATATATATATATATATATATATATATATATATATATATATATATATATATATATATATATATATATACTGTATATTTTACGTTTTTCTTTTGCTACATTATACATGTAACTACATATGAATGTACAATTACACTTAGGGTATCTTTAATTTTTTATATAGGAAACATGGCAAAAGTTATCTTTTTTATTAAAATGAATATATGCCTAATATCAATTTAAATTTTGAATATTCTTTAAAAAAGTATGTAACGTAAGTGTGACAAAGAATTATTTTTGAATTATATAATAACGGGAATCAGCGATGGTAACCTACTGATACGCTTAAATGTGTTGCCAATATTTGATAACAATAATAAATAACATTCTTATCTAAGCGTACTCGGCAACTTTACATCTTTTATGATAAATACCATTTTCATTTACTAAGCAGGAAATAAAATACATTAAGAGAAGCACTTCTGTCTTAAAAAATGCTTCTAATTCTTTTTCATAAATGTCTGGCTCTGTTATCAAGAGTAAGGATTTCTTTTAGACACTTGTTTAGCAAAATATGATGATTAGAAATGCGGGGCAAGTCATCAAACGTACCTGTCAAAGGTGAGGCACGGATGAGAAAACACAACTGAAATCGTAACATCCTCTTTTTGCTAATAATGAAAATAACGTCCGGTTGCAATAATTCTCCAAAAGCGATACTTAAAAAAAAAAAAACAGAATGAAAGTTAAGTAAAAGGTGCTGGCTATATCAACAAAGCATGCGGAGCAAATATTGAAGTACACAAAAGATAGAAGCGTTTTTCATCGGTACTGTATTTTGTTGCCTGTTCCTTAAAAGAGAGGTAGATAACATAGTGTTGTTCATACTTGCCTCATACAGTGTGTATTAAAAAGAAAAATAAATAGTAAATACGGGAACGCATACGGATATATTAAAGAGAATTTTTGCTTTAATGTGATAACATTTTCTATTTCATGTGACCAGAGATGAAAGAATTCATGGGTTCCTGCGGACCGTCTTTGCAAAAAGCAATAATAATATATATATATATATATATATATATATATATATATATATATATATATATATATATATATATATATATATATATATATATATATATATATATATATATATATATATATATATATATATATATATATGTGTGTGTGTGTGTGTGTGTGTGTGTGTATATATAGATAGATAGATACAGATACAGATATATATATACATATATTAACTTTATCACTTACACTATTGTTCTGTGGATTAATACAGTTACTAACGGGATCTCATTGTAACTGGAGATACCATCCAGTTTCAATGAGGTCCTGTTAGTAATTTGATATATATATACATATACATATATGAGTGGGAGGCAGGTAGCAGTTGGATGCTCGTGACAGCTCAAGAATTCTTCCAATATACTTGGCAAACAAACTCAACATTGCTTTTATTCTTTAACAATAAAACAAGAGAAGAAGACGAAGAAACGGAATAGGGGAAACCCCTAAGTAACCACCTCCGAACAGGACACGCGAGACGAACGCCTCAGGCTTCTGGAGGAACTGATAACCGCCGCCTCTCGTATATTCATGACAGCATCTGCCACCAAAACTGACAAACTGATCTCAATGGAATTCGGGAGGTGAGGCCCACGTTCGTGGCACAGTCGCTGCGGATGCTGCATCTCTCAGAATAAATGCATCACTGAGTCGCTTCTCCGTACGCCTACTACGGAGGCGTTTCGACGTAATATATATATATATATATATATATATATATATATATATATATATATATATATATATATATATATATATATATATATATATATATATATATGTATATATATATGCATATGAGTTCGTAGGTCGTTTTTCTTGGATGGTGTTCGAGGGTGCAATGTCTAAAGGGGCATTGATGCTGTTTTCAGTTTGGCATCGTGTAATTTAAATTGGGTAACCAAGTTCGCATCGTCTTCTCACCTTGAAGAAAATCAATAAGCTAGAAACTATTACACTTCCAAAGCTTCGCTTCAGTAAACACAATGTTGTAGATTTATTTCAGTATCCTCGACTGTCAAAAGTTAATTTACCGACGGATTAACAGCATATCAGCGAATGTCATTTACTCTTACATACGTTTATGACATACTAAAAACAAAGTAATTTCCTTGAATAGCTCTAGAGAAATGTCTACATACATACACACACACATCTATATATATACACACACACATGTATATATATATATATATATATATATATATATATATATATATATATATATATATATATATATATATATATATATATATATATATATATTATATATATATATATATATATATTATACATATATATATATATATATATATATATATATATATATATATATATATATACATATACACATATATAATTTATATATGTACATATGTATGTACAGCATATATATGTTATATAAATATTTATACTGTATAATTATATATATATATAGATTTGTTTATATATCTATCTATCTGTCTATCCATCTATCTATATATATATATATATATATATATATATATATATATATATATATATATATATATATATATATATATATATATATATATATATATATATATATATATATATATATATATATATATATATATATATCTCATTACCAGGTTTCTTGATATAAACAAATAACAAATTAGTTTATTTTTCTACTTTATCCCCTTACCCTTGGCTGTGATAGCCTGAATGCTACATTCCAAGGAAACAGAATAAATTCTAAAGCTGCACGAACTTGAATCCTGAGTCGTGTCTGAATTAACATGGATGCTATGGATGATTTCCATAAGGACTGACTAAAAATTAGCAGCTTTCATTGAATGTATGTGTTAGCGTTACATGAAAATGTGACGAATAATCCGTTAGCTTTTTGGCGAAGATATTTTTAGTATTCAGTATAATCAGTACAATCACATTGTCACGCGAACCAGTAGTCAGTGTCGCGGCTGGCTACCACTCAAACGTCGCGGGTTCGCGTCTTCCCCCAGGTGATGAAAAATCATTGGCTCTGTATCATGATCAGTTACTGCTGCAGTGTGGCGTTTTGTGGTGGGAGGTTGAAATCAACATTCTTTGGAAGCTAAAATTTCGAGTCATTGGCCCCTGTGTGCTTGTTCCACGTGAATAGGTTTTATCTATTGAAATAATAATAATAATAATAATAATAATAATAATAATAATAATAATAATAATAATAATAATTAAGGTATATAAGCATTATTCAATAAGATCCCCCCTCCGCCATTTTTCCTCTACATCTGCCACGAAATCCCCAAGTTATAATAACAATGTTGATAATAATCCGAACGAAAAAAAATATTAGTCCTAAAGAGAGGAAGTAGAAAATTCATGTCTCTAAACGGGAAAAGTGATGTTTACTCTTTTTCCCGAAGACAATATTAAGATTTCGCCTGTTAATCAGCTTTTTAAAGACACCCTCGATTCCATACAAAAAAGGACAAATTATTTGTCCAAGAGTTCACAGACCATTCTACCTGTAGAGCATATTTTACTTTTGCATTAATTTTATGGTGCACAAATCCTTAACAAGTTCCTAATTCTCTCTCGTATCCCCCTTAAATTGAATCATTAAAGTTGAAAGAGCGAAGAAAAAAACAAGCTTCGTCCTCAGACTTTCTTTGAAACAAACTCAAAAGTTGTTTACAATTACCGCGGGAGTTTCGGTTCCTGGGGCCTCTTGCGTAACCTTCCACGGAGAAAAACAACCTCATTAAATAATTTTAAAAACTTTACGAGCTCGCGACGGTACGAAAGTGTCGAAAATTAACTCGAGGCCCGGCCCTGGAGAAAGTTTGTTGCCTTTTGCGTAATGAGTTCGCTTATTAGTTAGATTTTTGTTAGCTTTACGAAGCGAAGTTCGGGTAATCTTGACAGAACGTAGATGCAATTACTCGGCTGAAGACTCCCATATGAAACGCAATGTTTAGTTCTGATTTAATTTTTTTCTTTGTGTAATACAGCCTGGGTCAGCTTCCTCGATCACTGACCTTTCATATAAGTAGGCAGAGTGACGGTACACCGTCTGGCGGTGACGGCAGGACGGTATCTGCTATTCGATCCTCTTGTTTACAAATTGCCGTCCTTTTTGTTGGCAAGGGTATACTATTAAATATACTATTAAACAAAAAAAGCCAGATGAGACAAAAGGAGAGACAGAACAGGTGGTGAGAGTTCTCATACATTACATTCTGAATAACGAAATTACCATACTACTGTAAATACTACAGGCATTAATCATGATGTATGACTCATAACAATCTTGAGATCATCTGAGAGGCAGGCAAAACAGGCTAATAACGTCATTCCAAAATTCAACCCCAAAATTCAATTCCAAAATTTGCAACAGACGTTAGGGGTCAGTGTGAGGAGCAATGGATCAGAATGAAACCCCCAAAAGTGGGCGAGGTTAAAATTTCATGATGGCTTTCAGATTTTTCATGGAAGTTACGTCAATGAAAATACATATTTTTTCCGCGAAATAATGATTGAGTTTATCTTTGCTTAAAAA
>NC_089758.1:16014233-16041733 GCF_040412425.1 Macrobrachium rosenbergii
CCCTAAGTATTCTTGCCTTCTTCACAGCTCCTTTGCAAACAAAAGAGCCCTGGGGTCGAAAGCATTCTAAAAATGAGGAGGTAGTTTACGCCGGCGTTTTTCACTGAGCGGCAGGAGTTTCAGATGCGATTAGCCTTTTTCGACGCTTGCGGTTAAGTTCTATGCAAATCAGTACAGGCGTTGGAAAGTTTAAGGGAAGTAATTTAATACATTCAGGCACTTTGAATAAAACCCAAAGAGTTTTGACGGGGTTATATACTTTTTTCTTTCTCTCTCCTCATCGTTGCCCACGTCATATTTGATCATTTAAGCTTTTGATAAGACAGAGAGAGAGAGAGAGAGAGAAAGAGAGAGAACAGTATCAAGCTGCAGGAATATGCTGCTAAAGAAAAAAGTAAAACCGAGACCCTAAAACAGTCAGATATAAAGACTTTTCCGTTAGCTATTGATATTTTTAATGTGATGACAATCATGATTATGATGGTAACTTACCATTCATTCATGCTATTGCTCTTGCTACTTCTACATACATACATACATATAATATATATATATATATATATATATATATATATATAAATATATATATATATATATATATATATATATATATATATATATATATATATATATATATATATAGTTATTTGTGTAATGACTAATAATGCTTGTGATGCCAATAACAATAACAGAAATAAAGGTATTCTATATAATAATAATAATAATAATAATAATAATAATAATAATAATAATAATAATAATAATAATAATAATAATAGCATGCATATAACTCGAAACAAGCAATCCCAGTAACTCCCTGACCACGGAAACTACAAGTAGAAATTCCGTGTCCCCAGATAGGTAGAAAGTGAAAAGTTACGAGCGCGTGTAACTTGATTACTGTTCGTTAGGATAATTCGCCATCTTTTACAAGATAACGTTGTCATAAGTCAGATATGGTTCAACAACCACGGTTAAAAGCACATACCGTCAGTGCACCCCACGCGGTGCACTGTATAAGCTCCTTGAGGTTCTTTGCAGCAACCCCTTTCATTCATTTTACTGTACCTCCGTTCGGATCTTTCCTAGATAGTGACCCCCACGGGTTTTAACCCTGTATGTATCCACCTTTGCAGTGTGTTTAGTACAAGCCCGTTGGGGATTACCGTAAAAACATAAACAAAAGACCAAATATCATAAATATAATGGCCGTGAAGAAAATTAGTCGTAGATAACGACCCCCGAAAACCCTTGGGGGTCACTATCTAGGAAAGATCCTACTATTCTTCCATCTTTCTTCCCACCCACTCCTCCCAATTGTTTAACAGTGCAACTGCGAGGTTTTCCCCTGTTACACCTCCAAAATCTTTCCACTCTCAATTACCCTTTCAGCCCCGAAAAGACCTCATAGGTCCCAGAGCTTGGCCTTTGGCCTAAATTCTATATTCCATTCCATTCTGCCATGATAACTACTTGGAAACCTTTTCATCGCGTTAGAAATGATAAATTTTAAATCACTATCTAGCTGATTGATAACATGGACTGTAATGTAGTTTTCTGTTAATTCTGTTTAATTTTTGCTTTCCATTCGAATTTTACATATATGGAAACAAATGTTTTTTCTTTTTGTTAGTAGAATAGGATAATTTTTAATTTGGTTAAAATCTCTCTCTCTCTCCCTCTGTTATGCTTTCTCCCTTCTGTGCATTTTTCTGTGGATATTCATATATAACACATACTTATTCTGAAACCTTTGGCTATATGTGATTAAAAATCCTACATCCCGATCAAGATAGGCGACAACAAAGGAAGATACATAGACATAAACAGACAGACAGATAGATAGATAGATAGATAGATAGATAGATAGATAGATAGATAGATAGATAGATAGATAGATAGATAGATAGGCAGACAGATAGAAAGATAAATAGATAGACAGACAGATAGATAGATAGATAGATAGATAGATAGATAGATAGATAGATAGATAGATAGATAGATAGATAGATAGATAGATAGGCAGACAGATAGAAAGATAGATAGATAGACAGATAGACAGACAGATAGAAAGATAGATAGATAGATAGATAGATAGACAGACAGACAGATAGATAGATAGACAGACAGATAGATAGACAGACAGACAGATAGATAGATAGACAGATAGATAGACAGGCAGACAGAAAGATAGACAGAACATACCATTCATCTTCCAAGACATTTGATGAAGCAGACTCACCCACTCTCGCTCATCACCATCATTTTTCAGCATCATCCGATTTTCTCATTAGGAGATGGCCGAGACCTGTCATCTCCGATCCGCCTTATTGATCAGCATCCCTTTGGATACAAGGTCTCTCTTTCTTGTGAACAGCCCTTTTTTACTCTTTTTTTACTCTCTGTTTCATTCTGTCCTTCTCATCATATATGTCTTTCGCGTGGTTTCTCCTATTCTATGTCAGTCAGTCTGTGTGTGTGTCTCTCTCTCTCTCTCTCTCTTCGTCTCCTTCTTTCCCGCTGTTCGTCCCATTCTTCTTCTATTTTCTCTTCTGCTTCATATGTTCCACACTTCTACAGTTTCTTGAATTCTCGTTCTGGTTTTTTTTCAGAATTCTCTAACTTTTTTATTTTTTATTTTTTTAGGTGTTACTTTTATTTTGCCTCATACCTTTTCACTTTAAAAAAAATGTTGTATCTATTTCCTTTGTTTCATTCACTTTCCTAACTATCTTTTCTGCTGAATCAAAACTTTTTTATTTATTGCACGAATAACTTTTCAGTTTTTACTTTCGTTTTATTTTCATTCATATCAATTTATTTGCATGTTCTCTTTTCAGCTTTTCATAAAGGATAGTTGTTATTTTTTCGTTATTTTCTATATCTTTTATTTTCTACCTCTCTATCCTTTTACAGAACAATTTGTTTTAACATGTTGCTTGATATACATCCACTTTCTTATTTTCCCACACTTGTTGTTGTAGTTGCTCGCGTATATCTCTTATTAACATGTACATCCAGTTTTTATGTATTTAATTCTCTGCTATATATCCTTTTAATTTTGTTTTACTAATTATTATACATATTATCTTTAGCACTGTCCGACAGATGCACAATATGATTAAGGATTTGAATTTCTCAACATTTAACTTATCTAGGTTTTTCTGAGATGAGAATAATGAGGACGGAAAGGTGGAATCTATAAATAATATTTGCCCTTTAATAGCGGAAATACAGTAAGACCATAAATCACCATTAATAGACAGGTTACTGATCATAGAGTTCATCTATGCAACAGTTTCCTCACAACTTGATTCCCATTTAGAATGTACATGACTGATGATACTAAACCTTTTAGAAAATGTAAGATTCAAGGCCTAATTAGTCTTGTGCCAACATAGAAACCAAACCATAATATGGGATTTACGATCCTTGTGACATTATGAAAATAATTACGTCTCATTATGAGCATTTCAAGGCATATTATCTGAAAATCTGTTGACAATATTCACAGTGCTGCAAGCAGCGTTATTTGACAGTCTACAAGCTTCTAATATCATGCGATATTATAGCAGAAATTATAAAAAAATATTATTGAGCAACTCAATCTCTGACTGTTTATTTTATACATGTTGAACACTGTTAATGTCATCGACTTAGTTTTTAATTTCTTATTTTTTCTTTTGTATTTATGACCTATAACTTCCTAAGAGACCTCATAAAATTCAGTCATATATGACAGCCTAAGATATCGAGAGGATTACAGGAAAGTGGATCTAAATGAACTAATACAATCACAATGCACAATGATTATGAATATACACCTAAATAAATGAACAATGCTATTTGTAACTACAAGAAGGTTTCAAAGGGCAGCTAGATAGATAGATGGAAATTTGTTTGATTTATTTGACAGGCTTAGTGATCCATCTTTTTATTCATCTCTTTGCATTTCCACTCCACGAAATAAGCTTTGGAAGATAAACAAACAGCCCAGTAGATAAATGGACTGATGGATAGACAGACTGAGAGACAGAAATTTTATTCAATTAAAAAAATACTCGATTCCATTTCTGTCTTTTTGTATCACGTTTCCTCTCACATCAAGAAATAAGGATTAAATTATAAGAGGAATTGCAAAATGATGGAATGGTTGCAGCCAACACAACTGACAGTATAATTTATCATTCTAAAACGATGCAAGGAGATACGCATTTTTTTTCATTCAAGTAACTGGTTCTCATGAATATTCAAAGATAAAGGAAAGATTACTCAGCTGAGTGAGCAAAGGAAGTAAACTGCTGATATATATATATATATATATATATATATATATATATATATATATATATATATATATATATATATATATATATATATATATATAATATATATACAGTCGAGTGGTCTAGAGCGTCACTGAACGTCGTTGGTGCTTGCTGTTCGGCAGTTCGAGCATGTCAGGTAACGAACCACCTATCAGTTAAAATTTCCCTTCGGTATTATTTCCGAGGTAAAGAGAACTGGATAGTAAACGACATTTTCAGCTTAAGGATTGTGTATTTAAAATGTCATGGTGATGTGATAAAAAAAAAATATATATATATATATATATATATATATATATATATATATATATATATATATATATATATATATATATATATATATATATATATATATATATATCTCAAGATCTCCACGACACTCATCTTCTGCTTCCCGCCTCATTGTCCTCAACCACGTCTCCTTTGACCTAGCGCTACCTCTTCTACCAAAGGCAACCCACCCTGCTGTATATCGTACTATACCCTGTCTTCCATACACATGGCCTAGCCACTTCCAGCATGAGAACCTAACATACTCATCGACCGGCTGCACCCCCGTTACTTCTCTAATTCTGTTATTTGATGTCCTACACCTCCAGTTAATTCCTAATATTCTTCTGAGCACCTTATTTTCAAAATACTCCTAACCATTACCTTATAAATTTTGATTTTTGTATGCACAGAAAAATTGCTATTATTCTAAATATTTCTATGCATTCCCATTGCATGCTGAGCCTTTTTAATCTTTCCATAAGTTCTGTGCTCAGAGAACTATCCTTATTTAAATAAGTGCCTCAGTATTTAAACTTATCCACTTGCTTACAACCATGTATGTATATAAAATATATATATATATATATATATATATATATATATATATATATATATATATATATGTAAATATATACTAACCATGAAAATATTAATTTACTTTCACTAATTTAAATAAGTATATTTAAATATATTGCTTTATATGTATGTATATATATATATATATATATATATATATATATATATATATATATATATATATATATATATATATATATATATATATATATATATATATATATATATATATATATATATATATATATATATATATATATATATATATATATATATATATATATATGTAAATATATACTACTCCCACCATGAAAATATTAATTTACTTTCACTAATTTTTCTTCCATGTCATACATCTCCACCAACCATTAATTGCTCATCTGTCGATCTTACGTAAGCTCGTTCTTGGTCATTGTAGGATACTTTTCACCCAGGCACCTTATGCCCTGCCGATACCCACACTGCTCTTTCCCACTCAGTCCTTCTTTCATTCAGCCTACTTTCTCAGTCAAGCCCGTTGGATATACCTTTCCTACTGAACTAATGAAGGTAATGATCTTGTCATTCATACAGTTGTCTTTATCACCATTACCTGTATATATTAAAAAAACATAAATGTTTATCTCTCACACAAATAAATATATATACTCTATATATATTTATATATGTATATGTATATATATATATATATATATATATATATATATATATATATATATATATATATATATATATATTATATAAAATATATATTTATATTATATATATTGCATATTGCATATATGTATATATATACTGTATATATATGTATATATAATATATATATAAAGTGAACCTGCACTCATGAGTGTATGGGGCAATGAGTAACTGGATGCACGAGCACTTCTATTTAATAAAATATCGTTGTACCCACGAGCACAACCACGAGTCAAATTATCAGTCTTTTATCACAAACTTAAGAAAATTTGCTGAAGATACGTCAGCAATTAGCGGTTTCTTTTCAATATTTTATTATTTATAATAAAATACATATTGAAAACAAGCCGAATTATCACAAAATTACGAAATATTGCTTACGATACTTTGGCCTGGTGACCCTTAGCGGTTTTCCCAGCCCGAGAAGAACCCTAAAAGGGTTCAGAGGTCTGGTTAAACAAATCATTTATAACTAACTAACTAACTGACCCGTAGACACATAAACTTGCTCATTTATGGTAAATTTAATTTAGTTTCCTTTAAAGGTGAGTGCAAGTTTACACAGGATTTCATACTTTATTCCAGTAACACAATTTCCTGTAATAATTTGGCTTGTTTTTCAATGTTTTATTATTAGCAGCAATTTTTGTGCCTACCCAGTATGCTCGCCATAGGCTAGGCCTAGCCTAGCCTATGGCGCTCGGTCTAACATCCATAATATGGCTACAAGGCAGTTTTTTGATGCATTTAAAAATAAAAGATTGCGTCTAATACTCCAGCAAATACGGTATTTCTCAATCAATACTACTTATATTGTCACCAAAAGCTTATTATTGAGCCTAAAAATGTTTGTTATGGGGGTATTTTGGGGCTGGAAAACCAATTAGTCCCTTTCCCATTATTCGTTATGGAAAAAGGGTTTGTACCCACAAGTTTTTGTTGCCACGAGCTGTTCACTCTAACCAATTATACTCGTGGGGACAGGTCTCACTATATGTATGTATATATATATATATATATATATATATATATATATATATATATATATATATATATATATATATATATATATATATATTGTATATACACATATATATAAATGTATATATATATATATATATATATATATATATATATATATATATATATATATATATATATATATATATACATATATAAATATATATATATATATATATATATATATATATATATATATATATATATATATATATATATAGTATATATACTGTATATGAATGTATATACTGTAGATATATATCTGGCAAATGTAGGCTCTTTAATGAGTAACTGTCGATAAGATATACGAGAAGTTCGGAATTTAAGTTACCTTCGTAAAGAAACAAGCTCAATGGACGAGAACGATTAGCACTTAAAAAATGTAAAAAAAAAAAAAAAAAAAACTATGATGCACGTTCTATTTCAAGATGAGAGGAGCGCAGATGAACTAAGGACAACCTTTGGTTAAATCATATTTTTAAAATTTTCCTTGACTCTCTCTCTTTCTCTCTCTCTCTTCCTTGTGTCAATAATCCCTGCTCTGTTTATCTTAGTCACGTTAACATTTTTTTCATCTTTTTCTTGATCAAAGGCCCTTTCTCACATTTTCTGCTTCTTGATACCCCCGTCTCTCTCTCTCTTGTCAATAATCCCTGCTCTATTTATCTTGAGTCACGTCAATATCTTGTTCAACCTACCCTTTAAATCAAAGGTCTTCTCTCGCATTTTATGAGCCTTAATACTCCTTTCCCGTCCTCCCTCTCTCACTCTCTCTCCCCCTTATCAACAGTCCCTGTTATATTTATCTTTAGTTATATTAACATTTTGTTCATCTTATTCCTTGATTAAAGATCTTCCCTCACATTTTCTGCTTATTGATATTCCTCTCTCTCTCTCTCCCTTGTCAATAATACCCACTCTAGTTTTATTTAGTTACGTTAACATTTTGTTCATCTTGTTTCGTGATCAAAAGTCCTCTCTAACATTTTCTGCTTCTTGATACATCTGTCTGTCTCTCTCTCTCTCTCTCTCTCTCTCTCTCTCTCTCTTTCCCATGTCAATAACCTCTGTTCTGGTTATTTTCATTTACTTCAACACTGTTTATCATATTCCTTGAAAACAGTTATTCTCTCCCATTTTCTTCATCTTCATTCCCTTCCCTCCCCCATCCTCTCTCTCTCTCTCTCTCCCAAAAAGCACCGCTCTAACTCACGTCGAAAGTCTTCTCCACGCTCTATCTTTCCAAGTGTCCAGTTGTATTTTCTTTCATTTCTTTTGCATGACCTTTTCCCGATCTGGATTGCCCCTGCGATCCAAATCCTGGTCCGTCGTAAAATCCGGGCGAAATCGTCAAAATCCTCCGAATCCCCGAACGATTCTTTATCGCCGAGAGGAAAATGGGATTTTCTAGGAGCCTCGCCGGTATCACTCTCGTTCTCTTTTCAATTAAATTGTATTTTAACTCTTCGTTCTTTTGGGTTTTGTTGTCTTTTTATTATATTCCGTTTACCTCTTTCCACTTTATCATGTGTTTTATTGGTGTACCTTCCAGTACCCATCGTTTTTAAAAAGCAATCACAAACACTAGCCATATGCAGACACATTATATATATATATATATATATATATATATATATATATATATATATATATATATATATATATATATATATATACATATACACACACATATATATATGTATATATATGTATATATATATATATATATATATATATATATATATATATATATATATATATATATATATATATATTTCAAGTCTTTTTACCCTCTACCTCTCAGTAAGTCTTTTACGATAAGACTGATGGCAATTTGACTTTTCAACTCTGGTGGAAACCAGCGCATTCGTCTAACTCCAAGTATTTCATTACATTGCTAAGGTATTAGAGGTACGATGTTTTTTTTTTTTTTTTTTTATGAAGCGTGCCCATCCGTCCATTCTTTCCCCCGAGGTCGAACCTGTGCACTAGGACCTGCTGTTTGGAAGGTGACAATTTTACCGATCACACCACAGGTCGCACGTGTGTACAGGCATACATATATACAAACCGTCTCATACACACACACACAAACACACATAATCTGTAATAGCAAATCCAACAAAAAATCATCTATTGAAAGAAAAAAAGTTACATCGGCAACGGGGGAATTTGATAATTTTTTCAGCACAGAAAACGCAAATTCAGGTTTTTCTCATTCATCAATGAATGATGCTGCGGTCGACAATCTCTCTCTCTCTCTTTTGGTAGCGGAGAGGCAGGCACTTAATCTGCAAACGAGATTCCCTGATGACACAACGGCCAACTCGGCATTCCATTAGACTGGGCGGAGAAAGAGATCTAACTTAATCGTCCTCCTCGCTTATGCAGGGCGAAGTCGTCAGCCCCGGAGAGACGCGTCGTAAAAACAGCCCAGTCGCTCTTTAGTTCCGAAGGCTGGACGCATCGAGGGGCGACTGAACGAGGCCGTTGGTGGACCTGGGGTGCTTGGGCAAGTCGATTGCCATGAATGCAATCTAATTAATTCCCGGAACATAACAACTTTGGTTCATTGTGTGCTTGGGGAAAAGTTGCGCCAGGCGTTCTTTGTTACGAATGAAACTTGTTTCATTTTATTTTTACATTAGGAAGTTTATTACAAAGCCGTTTGCTTGGGTAGGTAGGAGTGGATAATAGTTAGGAAGTAAAGTAAACGAAAAATGAAACAAAGTATAGATACAGGAGAAAAGATCTGGCAGACCAATCTGTTATTCATGTAACGTTTTCAGGTCTTAGGTTTAATTTATCGCTAAGCAAAGCGTAATACAATTCAAGTTTAAAAAATCTGAGAGTTAATGACTGGTCTATTTTGTTTATATATAAATAACTTTTTGGAATATTATACGTCTCGTCGTTATGTTGCGTATTTCAGTTTTCATGACTTTATTCTACTCTAAGTGGCCAAATATAACAAATGCAGACCACGGTATAACAAAGGTATGTTATTTTGTTATCATAAACTAAGAGCAGTGGAAAAACTGGGCAACATGAGTTGGGATTTTGGATCCAACTGCGTAAACAAGAGAAAGCAATATGGTCATTCAAATAATCTCATTTGAACTGGATACTTTACTTACAATGTTAATAAGTTTTGTAATTAAATTATATTTTTACACTGCAGTGATGGTTACCTTAACCTTAGAGAATGTAAGCACAAAACCACCAAAATTGTATAACGGGAGGATACAGTCATTCCATCAACGGGAAAATATGTATCATACTTCTCAAACAAATAACATAAATTCGGTCTTTCCCATTCATCACGAGAGATGCTGTTGGTCTATCTCTCTCTCTCTCTCTCTCTCTCTCTCTCTCTCTCTCTCTCTCTCTCTGTAGCGGAGAGGCAGGCACTTTATCTGCAAACGAGATTCCCTGATGACACAACGGCCAACTCGGCATTCCATTAGACTGGGCGGAGAAAGAAGTCTAACTTAATCGTCCTCCTCGCTGCTGACGCAGGGCGAAGGTCGTCAGCCCCGGAGAGACGCGTCGTAAACACAGCCCAGTCGCTCTTTAGTTCCGAAGGCTGGACGCATCGAGGAGCGACTGGACGAGGCCGTTGGTGGACCTGGGGTGCTTGGGCAAGTCGATTGCCGTGAGTGCAATCTAATTAATTCCCGGAACATAACAACTTTGGGTCATTGTGCGCCTGAGGAAAAGTTGCGCCAGGCGTTCTTTGTTAGGAATAAAACTTGTTTCTTTCTATTTTTACATTAGGAAGTTCAGCACAAAGCCGTTCGCTCGGGTACGTAGGAGAGGATAATAGTTAAGAGGTAAACAGAATACAAACAAAGGAGAAAAGAGGTAGCACACCGATCAGTTATTCATGTAACGTTTTCAGGCCTTGGGTTTGTTTTATGGCTGAATGAAGCGTAATACAATAATTCTTGTTTTAAAAATCTGCTAGCTAACGAATGGTTCGTTTTGTTTTTGTGTAAATAACTTTTTAGAATTGTATATGTCTTGTCGGAATGCTGTTTATTTCAGTTTTGATAACTTTACATCGCTCTAAATGGTCTAAAATAATAGATCTAATATCGAATACAATAGAGGAATAGTATTTTGTAATTATGAGCTGAGAGCAATGAAAAAACTTGGCAATGCGAGGTAGGCATTTGGACTCACATACGCCAACAAGAAAATGTAATATGATCATTCATATAATATTCTTTTGAATTCGATAATCTTTTAGAATAATAAGTTTTGTATATCAGTAAAATACATTTCCACAGCACAGTGATGGCAAAGGTAACAAGTACAAAAGGCGCCGAAGTTTCTCCGGCGCAATCGAGTTTTCTGTACATCGTATAATCAAGGCCACCGAAAATAGATCTATCTTTCTGTGGTCTCGGTATAATGCTGAATGAGCCGAGGCCCATGAAACTTTAACCACGGCCCGGTGGTGGCCTAGCCTATATCGTTGCCAGATGCACGATTATGGCTAACTGTAACCTTGAATAAAATAAAAAAAACTACTGAGGCTAGAGGGTTGCAATTTGGTAAGTTTGATGATTGGAGGGTGGATGATCAACATACCAATTTGCAGCCCTCTAGCCACAGAGTATATCGATTGTTAAAGTTTTCCAGGGCACCGCCGAGTTAGTCAGCTAGCATATACTATATTATATATATACACATTATATATATACATATATGTGTGTATACAAAAGAACAGAGTAAGAACGAGAGTCAGACAGACAAAAACAAAGAGGAAATCATTTACTGCACGAAATAAAAGGAAAAAACCACAACATTCTGTATAACAATTCCAATAGAACGAGTAACGTTGATGATGATGATGATGATGATGATGATGATTAATATTTGAAACGATGGTGATGATGATCTCTGTCCCCCTCCATACAATGTAAAAGAGATTCCATCCGAATGACTGAATCGCTGAATCCACCTGAAATTAGGGAGCCATTGAAATTGAGCCTCCCAATTAACAGCCAATTATCTACATGCCAATGTTAACGATTCCAGGGCCATTTTTCAAACGCTCTTGTACCAGCGTCGAGGGGTCATATCCACAGGGGAGTTTACACTGAAGTGCACTTTTCATATCTGGCATCCTTTTTCGCGATGTATTTTTACATCAGCGTACATTACTGATTATATTGCTGTACTCATAAACCCTGCTCTGCACATGTATATACTGTATGTATATATATATATATATATATATATATATATATATATATATATATATATATATATATATATATAACATATATATTATATATATACATACACATATATATTAATATATATATGTATATATATGTATATATATATATTAATTATATATATGTATATATATATATATATATATATATATATATATATATATATATATATATATATATATACATATATATATATATATATATATATATATATATATAATAAATATATATATAAATTATATATATATACATACATCATATATATTAATATATATATATATGTATATATGTATATATATATATTAATTATATATATATATATATATATATATATATATATAATATATATAAAATATATATATATATATATATATATATATATATATATATATATATATATATATATATATATATATATATATCATCATACACACACACACATATATATATATAGATAGATAGATAGATAGATAGATAGATATATAGATAGATATATAAACCATTCTATTAGAGTACCGCTTTATCTTGACGTAAGATCTCAACTGTAAAATAAGATCAACTCCTAACATTTCCTAACATTTCCCAGATCTAAAATCTCCTCAGCTTTTATCTTCAGGCAGCGGATATGACTTGATATGGAGATGGACTTTTATTTCCCTTCCCCAGCTTTTCTTTTTATGTCTCTTATTGAAATAATGAACTTTAAATTGAATGCAAAACTTTTCGACTCCTTAGAAAGTCTTTTCTTTTTGTTGTGACTGCATGCATTCATTTCCTCGCTGTAGGAAATTATTTTTCGTTAGATGAATGGTATCATAAATGGAGAGCCTTCGGGATCTTTTTCTAGATGAAATATGAAAACGTGTTTTGATAAATCATCGTAATTGTAATATGCCTTTAATTTTATTCATAAATTAGTTGTGGGATTTTCCTCAAGCGTTCAATTGTCTCAATATATCTTCCCTTTTCTTTTTCTGTCCTCCCAGCTCTCTCTTGTATTTTAATTTCCTTTTTTTTTTTTTTTGTTATCTTTTTACCATGTCAGTGTGTCAGTAATCTATGTCTCTAAATGCTTTCTCGGTCTTTTTGGGAAGAGGGGAAGTTCGAGGGTGAGGGTTAATTTTATAAAAATTCAATAATGTAATTTACGACTCAGTCTACTGTCACTCATATTTTCAATTTTATATCTTCGTCTTTCAGTCGACCCACCTCTCTGTCTCATATCTGCCTCTCCTTATTTTAGAATAGGAATGCACGTTCACAATCGAGAACTCTATCAGAATATTCTTAACTGGGTAACTGTGTCCACATAGCATCGAGAGCGAATCTTACAGGGGCCGGAAAAGATTCCATGCAGATTAGACTCGGATCAAAGAGGCATTGTGGGATAATCCTCCTTCGAATCTTTTGTAAACAATTTTTGTCTACCTTTATTTTTGTTCTCTTCGTTGGTACAGCAAAAGAAATCCAGGAACGTTTGCGATAGGATCAGGATTCTAAGAGAAATATTGTCAGTGTTATTTTTAGCATTTTTCTTTACTTCAATACCCTACAACAATATCATTTTGAAAATGTGAGCTCTATTTTGCGGTTTTCTTTTTCATCGTCCATCACGTTCTCTTGCTTTTAGCAACATTCGCTGAGCCTCTAGGTATGAACATTATTCTCTCAAACTTGTTTTTAAAATGAATGCTACCTTTCAAACTTGTTTATAAAATGAATGCTACCTTTCCCAATGAGGACAGACCTAGCGCCGATATTGGAAATGTTAACAGACCTAACAACAGACATGTAGCGCTGGAAAGATGATCTTCCAGCGTTAAAATATAGCATTTGCAAGATAAATTCTATTTTCAGGAAAATTTGTCAGTAGATCGCTAAGTAAGCTAATTCCCAGGGAGATGACAAAATTAGCTATTTAAAAAAGGTACAGAGAGAGAGAGAGAGAGAGAGAGAGAGAGAGAGAGAGAGAGAGAGAGAGAGAGAGAGAGAGAAATGGAGTATACTTTGCAATTTTATTATCTTATATCTGGTTCTCTTGTGCATAATATCTATATAATAAATTTGCTTTTCATCCAATAAAAAAATTAACTATAACATCCGCGATCTTATATTCGTACAATCCTTGAGAAAAAATCCGCATGGCATTCACACTTTCAAAAAAGCCTAAAATCGGAATTCTTTTTTTCCTAAAATCGTTTCGAAACTGCATGGCATTGCCACTAAGCAAGAGGATTTTCTCTGCACTACCAAAGTGAAAGGTTCAGTCCTGATCAAAATCAAATATAAATAAAATGTTTTAAAAATTAATGTTTTGATATTCTGCACCAAAAATAATTTTTAACTGAATGTAAATACAGATTCTTTAGTAGATTAAACAGCTTTTCAATATGCGTAAATCTCAGGGATTGCACTTTTTTAAAGGAAAAAAGTCTTATACAATTACAGTTGGTATAAAGATTCTTCGGTGATTTTATGAAGGACTCCACTTTGTGATGAATTGCGTTTAACCCCAAAAACAAAATGATAATTAGCCGCAAATATATTACTAAAATTTGATATAAATACTTAAATGGAATTCAGATAAATTATGCATGATAAAGAGAATTTAAAGATTAACAGAAATAAACTATTACAAGTAAATTTTTGAAATAGTATTTGCACACTCATTTGATGTCGACATACTTGAATGCATTTGAGATAAATTATACATCTGAAAAAGAGTCGAGAGATTACACGTAAACTTTTAAAATACCATTTCCTCATCCGACAACAAATAACCATTTGATGCTGACATTGACAGGTATGCGAGATGTCGGCTGTCAGTAGAATTAATACCAGAACAGACAGTCATTACCTGTGAGACTGTAAAGGTATGTGATAAAATATGGCAATGGTTTTGAGGGATGTGTCTTATTAAATTCACGGTTGAATATGTATGCTGACACATGCCTCACTATTTCAGACAGCGTGTGAGTATGTGTATGTGTGTGTGTCAGAGACCTTACAGACCTTACAATTCGTTTGGGTTGCCCCAGGTCCCTCAGTGTGAGGCACCTTTGATGTCTACCAGAGAGTTGCTAACGCATCTTCCGGTATATTTTGCATCTTCCAGTCTTGGATGGTCTGGGATGCATCTTAGATATTTGTCGAGCTTATTCTTAAACACATCTACGCTCACTCCTGTTATGTTCCTCAGATGAGCTGGTAGCGCATTGAATAGACGCTGCATTATCGATGCTGGTGCGTGGTGGATTAATGTCCTGTGTGCTTTCCTTAATTTTCCTGGTATAGTTTTGGCACTATTAATCTACCTCTGCTTGCTCTTTTTGATAATTTTAGTTCCATGATGTTTTCGGTAATTCCTTCTATCTGTTTCCATGCTTGAATTACCATGTAGCGTTCTCTTCTCCTTTCAAGACTATATAAATTTAAGAATTGTAGTCTTTCCCAGTAGTCAAGGTCCTTAACTTCTTCTATTCTAGCTGTAAATGACCTTTGTACACTCTCTATTTGTGCAATATCCTTTTGGTAGTGTGGGTACCATATTATATTGCAATATTCAAGTGGACTACGTACGTACGTTTTATAAAGCATAATCATGTGTTCAGCTTTTCTAGTTTTGAAGTGCTGGAACAACATTCCCATTTTTGCTTTGCATTTTGCCAATAGAATTGCTATTTGATCATTGCATAACATATTCCTATTCAACATCACACCAAGGTCTTTAACTGCTTCCTTGTTTGTGATTGTCTCATTATTAGGTCCTTTATATGCATATAGCATTCCTACTTTATCACCATAGTTCATTGATTCAAATTTATCAGAGTTAAATACCATCCTATTTATCTCTGCCCATTTATATATTTTGTTTAGGTCTCTTTGTAGCGAGTTCCTATCTTCATCACAAGCAATTTCTCTACTTATTCTTGTGTCATCTGCGAAACTTCTTACTACTGAGTCCTTAACATTACTGTCTATGTCTGCAATCATAATCACAAACAGCAATGCAGCTAACACCGTACCCTGTGGTACACCGGATATTACCGTAGCTTCATCCGATTTCTCATCGTTTGCAATCACTATCTGTTTTCTATTTTGCAAAAATTCTTTTATCCATCTTCCTACTTTGTCAACAATGTTATGTTTTCTAATTTTTTCGCTAATATATTATGATCTACCTTGTCAAAAGCTTTTTGCAAAGTCTAGGTAAACCACATCTGTATCTTTTTCATTTATCATATTTTTATATATGCTTTCATGATGGACTAACAGTTGGGTTTGTGTACTTTTTCCGGTACAAAACCATGTTGTCCTATATTGAACAATCTATTTTTCATTAAATGTTTCATTATATTTTTTTCATTACCCTTTCATATACTTTCATAATATGAGATGTCAGACTCACAGGCCTATAATTACTTGCCTCTAGTCTTGAACCACTTTTGAAAGTAGGGAGTAATATATGCTAATTTATGCTCATCATAAATCTTGCCTGTATCTATACTTTGCCTTAATAATATTGCTAGCGGCTTTGCGATTGAATGAACCACTTTCTTTAACAATATGGCAGGTACTCCATCTGGTCCTGCTGCTGATCCATTTTTAATTTCATTAATAGCCTGCACAATATCGGCTTCTGTAATATCTATATCTGATAAGTATTCAGTATTTTCATCTCTTATTTCTGTATCATTATCTTCATTGTCAATTCTAGGTGTAAATTCACTCTTATATCTTTCTGCTAATATGTTACATATTTCCTTTTTTCATTCGTTAATCGCCCTTCAATTCTTAGAGGGCCTATTTCTACTCTTATTTTATTCATCTTTTTGCATATGAATAAAAATTTTAGGGTTTTGCTTGATATTTTGTAGTGTCATTTCTTCTAGGTTCCATTTTTCATTTTCTTTTGATTGTATAATCTTTTGTTCTGCATTTTCTATCTTACTTTTTAGTTCCATCACTTTCCATGCATTCTTTTCTTTTGCAAGAGCTTTTTCCACTTTCTAATTTTCTGGAACAAGATCCTTCTGTCTCTTGGAATTCGTGACTGATGCTTACTTTTTTCTTCGGTATATATTTTTCCACTATTTCCTCTAATATTTTATATAATATATCGGTATTTACCTGTATATCATCACTTACAAATATGTTTTCCCATTCTTGTTTAATTCTTTCATTTATTTTTGACCAATTTATATTCTTACTATAGAAATTGTATTTTCCATATCCTTCCCATTTTTTCGTCTCTTGCTTTTCTTTGTTTTCGTATGTTCTGGAACGGACTGTTAATTCTATGACATTATGGTCCGAAATACTCGTGTTATATACTATTATTTCTTTAACATAGTTCACCTCATTCACAAATACTAGGTCTAAAATATTATCCTTTCTTGTTGGTAGGTGATTTATTTGCTGAATGTTATGTTCTAGTAGCATATCTAATAGCTTTTCAAATTGCCTCTTATCTTCTGCACTACTATTGTTTCTTTTTATATGTATAAATACAACCACAGTCTCCTATTCGTTCTTTCCATTCTACAAAAGGAAAGTTAAAGTCTCCGGTTAGGAGTATAGTCCAGTCCTTGTGATTTCTACATATTTTCATCCAGTTTTTCAATTATTATGTCAAACTCTTTAGTATTAGGGGTCTATATATTACAATGTTCACTAATTTTTCAGATTCAAATTCTACCGCTATTAATTCACATTCTGTGTTACTATATTTCTCACAGATTTTTCCTTGATTGGCATCTCTCCCATATATCGCGGTTCCCCTTGATTTCTATTTTTCTATCTGATCTATAAGTTTGGAAACCCTTTATCTGGTCATCATTACCAGTCTCTTGGGAATACCAGGTTTCACTTATATTCAATATTTCTATTTTTTCATTTTGGGTTAGTTCTTCTAAGAACTCTATCTTTCTTTTGAGTTACTCGAAACTAGACCCTGCGCGTTCATCACTATGATTGTTTGCATATTATCTCCATTATCTAATATGGGTAATAATAAGGATTTTCCCATGTCTCTTTCCTGTTCTGATATGTTGATCTTTTTTTCATTTCCAGAAATTCGTACATTAAAAAGAGAGAGAGAGAGAGAGACAGACAGAGAGAGGGAGAGAGAAATCATGAAACATGAAATCTCATGCGTTAATCCTAATCTCTGAGTGAAGTCTTTTGTATTCTTAAATATATATATATATATATATATATATATATATATATATATATATATATATATATATATATATATATATATATATATATTGTATATATATATATATATATATATATATATATATATATATATATATATATATAAATATATATATATATGACTATTTATCACATCACCGTGATTCATATACAATCAGAAAGCTACAAAATGTCTTTTAATATAAAGTTCACTCTAAATGAAGTAATATATTTTCATATATGTTGCCGAAGGGAATTTTTTAATTGATAATAAGTCCACCGACTCGTGAATTGTCAACCAGCGACGGACGAGGAATCAGGACTTTCAGTGACACACTAACCAGTCGGCCGACTGGTTAGTGTGTCACTGTAGTCCTGATTCCTCGTCCGTCGCTGGTTCGACCCTCACGGGATACTTATTATCAATTAAAAAATTCCCCTTCGGTATACATATATAAAATATATTACTATAGACTATATATGAATTGGATATTAAATATATTTGTAGTTTTCTATTATATATATATATATATATATATATATATATATATAAAACCATTCACTACTACTTGGGTAACTGTAATGCTTATTGAATGAATATTTCATACTGGATGAAAGAATTAGTTTAGTAAATGGAATACAGGTAAAAGCTAATAAATAATAATAATAATAATAATAATAATAATAATAATAATAATAATAATAATAATAATAATAATAATATGAAAATCGTGACAAATACCCAACTCAGGTTTTTTTTTCTCACGAATGCAGCAGTTTTATACCCGTCCCCTAATACTGAGCAAATAGCACGAAAATATGTTACTGCCCTCGGAAGCCTGAAATGGTATTTTATGGTATTGCCGACCCATAAAGTATTTTATAACCGGCAATTGTTTCTTTCCCAGACTCCTTGTCACTTTAATGCCCCGTTAAATTACATTGGCGACAATGCCTCCGTTAGAGCGCTTTTTTGTTATTTTTTGTCCCTTTTTTTGGATGTTTTCGGAGCTTTATTTATCAGTTTTTATTTTATGCTTTTTAATGTCTCGTTTTGCATTAATAATAATAATAATAATAATAATAATAATAATAATAATAATAATAATAATAATAATAATAATAATAACGCAAAAAAAGCATTTATGTAAAAGTATTATTATTATTATTATTATTATTATTATTATTATTATTATTATTATTATTATTATTATTATTATTATTATTATTATATTAAGTGGTGCTAGTTGTACCATTTGAGTAAATGTTCCATTAACGATTTATGCAAGGATATCATCATATAAATTGTACATTTTAAAACACGTTCTTCAAATGAACTGAGTGACGAACAACATGCATAGCTGATATCAGTACTTGGTATATAGAAGCTATGCATACAAGTTATGCATATCGGGAAATAATAAAGATCAGGTGATTATTCACTTGGTCATAGACTAAGCCTCCAGAAAAGCAAAACACCAAAGAACAGAAGAGAAAACTAGAATAAAGAGACGTATTTTTAGGTAGGGAACTAATTACACAATATGAAAACATTGTGGCTAACATTAGAGCTTATGATACAGCACAGATATTTGCAACTAGGATAGACTGGCCTTGCCTCCCCTGTTTTTTAGTTTTCTGTAAAAGAAAACTATTGTGCCGGCTTTGTCTATCCGTCTGCAGTTTATTCTGTCCGCCCTCAGATCTTCAAAACTACTGAGGCTAGAGGGCTACAAATTTTTATGTCGATCACCCGCCCCCACCCCCACCCCCACCCCTCTCCAATTATCAAACATACCAAATTGCAGCCCTCTAGCCTAAGTAGTTTTTATTTTACTTAAGGTTAAAGTTAGCCATAATAGTGCGTCTAGCAACGATATAGGCCAGACCACCACCGGGCCGTGGTTAAAGTTTCACGGGCCGCCGCTCATGCAACATTATACCGAGACCAACGACAGACAGATCTATTTACGGTGGCCCTGATTATACGCTGTAGTAGTGGCTGTACAGGAAACTCGATTTCGCCGAAGAAACTTAGGAGCATTTTTTACTTTTTTTTTTAAATATTAACCTGCATGTCATGTATCACTCAAATAATTTTGAGGGACTCCAGGTAAAAAAATACCTGGTATTTTTTTATTGCTTTTTTTAGAATACCAAAGCACATCTCTTTTACTAAGGATATTACCCTGTAAGTGCAAATGGCATTTCTGATTTGTGAGATCTAAAACAGCATATTCAGAAATCATATTTTTGTAATTATACCCAATATTTCGACACTAATATCTTCAATCCAGAAGTCAAATACGAAAGTTATTTGGTAAAGAATGGCTTTCATATTGGATTCTCGATTCCCTTTTTATTCATTTCATTAGAAAGGTACTGTATAAGAATTTGCAACCTTTGCACATCGAATCTTGTAGTTCTTAATATACTTAGCCGTTGCCTTCAAAGGAGGGCTGAGATCATCTTTAGATTCTGTGCCTCCGTTCACTGAAACGACGAGGTGCTGATCTGGAATATTTATTTGCTTTTTTTTTTTATCGTGATTCTGTTTTTTCTTCGTATTTCAGAGGCTGAAACGTCGATTTGAATGTCGGAGACACTTAACTCCATGTACATTCACACTTCGGATAAAAATTAGTTTTGTCTTATTGCAAAACCTATTCTGTATGTTTGTTGTGGTGACTAATTACATTGAAATGACAAAAGATAATTACACGCACAAGCATGCTTCCCCACACATGCATGTATATGTATGCAGTATATATATTTTATATATATACATATATATCCATATATACATACACACACACACACACACACACACATATATATATATATATATATATATATATATATATATATATATATATACAAACACACACACACACACACACACACACACACATATATATATATATATATATATATATATATATATATATATATATATATATATATATATATAACTCCCCGCAGTAAACTGTGTATGAATTAGGCACCTCAAGCCCACCGGCTAAAAAAAAAAAAAGCTATAAAATAAGGAGAAGCATCAAGACAAAACATTCAGAGGAAATAATCACTATTTCCACAATCTCGCTGAATAAACGCACAATAATATTTATCCGCAAAAGGTAAACAAAGTCTGTGTGATAACAAGAGAATCGCATTACGAAGATACGATCATTTATTCGAGAATATTCCGGATGAAGAAAACGAAGTAACATTTGGAGTTCAGGCGCAGAAAAAGGGATTCCTCGTTTGCTGAACATCGTTGGTGATATTGCGAAAACAAATCCATTGTAAACGCTTGATTATCTTTTGTTTAATTCATAACAGACAACGAAAATATCTCAGTTCACGTGGATTTTTTTTTTTGAGAAAGACAGAGAGGGAGAAGTTGTATTCCAATACACACACTTATATAGTCGTTGATCACCGTCGACTGTTTACCGTTGTTTCTGAACAGAAGCACGGGTTCGAAATCTGGACAGCCAAGGTGCACTTATCGATTATAACTTCCTTATGGTGTAAGTTATTACACCAAACAATATTTGGGGTTTAATTTTAATGAATGTTAAAGTCACGTGCGTATAAGTGACAAAAACCCACACATACACATACGTACGCAAACATATAATATATACACACACACATATATATACATATATATATATATATATATATATATATATATATATATATATATATATATATATGTATACACATTAATATGTATATATATATATATATATATATATATATATATATATATATATATATATATATATATATATATATATATATATATATATATATATAAATATATATATATATGTATGTATACACACATATATATGTATATTTACACATTAATATATATATATATATGTATATATATATACATATATTACATGTGTGTGTATGCATGTGTATGTGTGGAATTTAGTCACTTATAACGCACATGACTTTAACATTCACTAAAAATAAACCCCAAATATCGTTTGTATAATAAGGACAGAAAAAGAAATAGAAATATACATTAATTATATATACAGTATATACACACACACACACACACACATATATATATATATATATATATATATATATATATATATATATATATATATATATATATATATATATATATGTGTGTGTGTGTGTGTGTGTGTGTGTATGTTTGACTATACATGTATCACAGCATTTCTCTAATTTCCTATTTCTTTGTCTGTCCTTATATATAAATATTTTTTCATACAAATATACATAACGTCAAATAAAATTCATGGATTAAATACGGAAAGCAGAAATTAATAAAAGAAAGAGCCGGATTCAATAACGCAATTTATTAATCTCTATTCTTATGCCGGAAGGAATAAAAAAAAGCGTTTATTCTTTTATTAGAATTTTTCTAACCGTCTGTGCATCCCACGAATCCGCTTCTTCGTTACTTAACTCATATATGTGATCTTTCTATATTTTCTTATTGCATTTTAAAACGAGATATTTGAATAAAGAAAAGAAAGCGAGTAGAAAGCGACCGTAGCAACTTTAAACTAAACGGAAGAGAAATCAGAGATGAACATTTCATTAGGAATTCAGTGAAATGTCTTTTCATATTCAGAGCACAGTCCTCGCCATTCGAAAAAGACCTATAGTATATTTCAGCATTTCAATGAGAGCAAGGATCTAGCAACATGATTTATAATCCCGAGTGATTTAAATTGCTTCAGTAAACAAGAGGGGAGTAGATGAGAATCCGTTTCCGTAGAAAATTCAAAAGGCAACATTTCATATAAAACAAATCAAATGGCAATGTTTGAACGCGAAGCTCACATGATGAATTACTCTTACATACATACATACATACATACATACACGCAAATACAAACACAGAAACACGCATACACATACAAAGCTATCTATTTATCAATCAATCTATCTATCTATCTATCTATATAATATATATATATATTATATATATACATATATTATATATATATATATATATATATATATATATATATATATATATATATATATATATATATATATATATATATACATACATATGTAACACCTTTGGTATTCTACATAACTTTATCTTATTTACAGAGCTGAAAATTACCTTCGGTCAATTATCATGACGGAGATTAGGCCTAATCCTTCCATGCGAAATGAAATTACGGTTGTCAGCGCTCTATTTGAACCGCCTGTTGCTCTTGTGATATACAAATCGTTGGATAGAACTCCTCTTTAGAATTAATCAGGAATGACGATTAATGTAACATCAACGTGACAGTATTATCTAAAGTTAATTGTAAAGAATTTAGGGCAAAAGAGAAATGGTTGATCTCCCAAGATTATAAAAAAAATAATGGTTTATATATTGTACACAATTAACATCACTTGCAAGTATGATATGTATTTATACATTGTTCCTACTCATATAATGCTTACATTGTTAAGTACATACGTACAGGCACAAAGACACACACGCATGTGTGTGTGTATCTATATTATATATATATATATATATATATATATATATATATATATATATATATATATATATATATATATATATATATATATATATATAGAGAGAGAGAGAGAGAGAGAGAGAGAGAGAGAGAGAGAGAGAGAGAGAGAGAGAGAGAGAGAGAGACCTGGCTTTATGTACTTTAAAACAAGAATCCATTTTCGGTTTTCATTCTATATTCTCCATTATCGGTTCCCAACTGCTCTGTTAAAAAATTCAGAGCCCAAATGCTAATGAATCTCTGGTGAACATAATAGGGGCCATTAGCAGGATATGATGCTTTACGTGTATCAATATATGATAACTGGAAACGTTCAATTAACTTGGAAGCTAATGGGTTTTTTTTCAACTGACTTCTCTGTGGTCATAATTCATTAGCCGAAAATTGAGGTACCGAAGACTTCTCATTGCCAGAATAATGTCATTATGATAACATGAGTTGAATGTGGAATTATGTGAATGAGATATGAAATGATTCGCCTGATTGCTGAGCCACATTAAACGTGAGGTTTGGCATTTGTGGAAGACAATTAAAAGACACCTGTGGAGTGGAAGGAACTGTGGACGTAACCTGGTCATTTCTGTCGTCTTTTGCTGTTACCTGTGCTTTGCAAGGGTAACACATTTTCTTCGTACCAGGCTAACGCATATGCATCGTATACACGTTACATGTCTGCATTGTATACAGCTAACACATTTGCGTCGATACACCTAACACGTTGGTTTGTAAAATGGCTAACAGCTTATCTTTGTATACGGTTAGCATTTTTGGTTTGCTTATGGGTAACAGTTTTGCTTTGTATGCAACTACGTTTTCTTTCTATACGGCTAGTACATTTACTTTGTACACGGTTGACACGTTTGCTGTAAATGAGGCTAACACGGTTGCTGTGGATACGGCTAACAGATTCTCTTAATACACGGTTAACACGTTTGCTTTGTTTATGGCTAACAATGTTGCTTTGCATGCAGCTAACAAATATTTTTCGTAGACAGCTAACGCGCTTGCTTTGTATACGGCAGATTATTCTTTTATATAATATTAAGACGTTTGTAACCAGGCGGGCCTGTTGGCTCTGCAAGTAACGTGTCTGACTCTCCTCAAACTGGTCACATGGGTTGGATAACCAATCAAGTGGTTGATGAACCGACTCGCTAGTTAACCAACCGTATTATTTGGCTGGTTGGCAAGGATGCTGGTGAATTAGAGTTTTGTGGTAGTGACTCAGAATTATAGTAACTTCTGGCATTGAAGAGCCAGACCACAAGAATTCTCTAGGTAGTTGTTGCTTTATTTGATCTTATTCTATTTTAAATTTTTATCCGCTACCTTATTAGACCTTTAAAAGTAAAGCGGATATATCATAAGTCAATGGAAAAGTACTATCAAAATTCTACGCTACAATAAACCACGTTACTTTTGCATGCCATTTCAAGAAAAATGTTCAGAAATTAAAGCACTCATTAACTAATCATGCTAGTGTTGCAAATGAGTTCAAAGAAGAGCCGACAGAAATATCAGAGACGCATAAGCTTAAACATTAGTTCTGAATATTTTTTTTTTTTGAGGGATTTAAATGGCAGGTCAAACAAATCCTTATATGTACAGTTGCTTATTCTGTATCAGATACCCACAATCCCCTCAAAGGAATTAAAAAAAATAGTATACCTTTAAACAAAAGGCTGCTTAATCAATATGTAATTGATGAAACTTTTTTTTGGTAATATAAGTGATTCCGTATGCAGTCAACTATTCCGATTGTATAATGCTGCCGGTTCAGAGAAACAATAGGTAAAAAAAAATCAGCTTATATATAGCTGCTAATTCCGGATAAATTCCATTGAAAAAAAAGTTGTCCCATTGAAATTCATTCGTTACAAAGTACGGTCAGCTCAGCCTATGACTCCGATTAGAATCGAAAAATCCCTATTTCCGTAACGTTCCTGATGCACTGAGTGACAAAGGCGATGCCTCTTTGGTATCTGCATAATTAGCCGGTTTGTAATGGGTCTGATGGAAGTAAATAACAACCGACTAGTTATTAATGGCATTGTAATTAGAGCATTCTTGATGGGGGATCGTTTTCAGACAGCTAGGGCCTTCGTTTACCATTCAGTTTGACTGATTAACGAAGGCCTGTAGTGCCGTGAAGAGAGGGAATGTGAAGTATGGTGGCATTTTCATGTTCATGTTTATTCTGTGCGGACGATCTCGCCTTTTCAGCCTAGGGGCTGGAGTCCAGTGGAGGTCATGGAAACCCGAATGTCCTCTGGAACTTCAACGGAATTGGTTAATGTTTGTGTAGGTGCTTTTAGACAATGGAGCTGGCAAAACTGGTTCAATGAGAGAGAGAGAGAGAGAGAGAGAGAGAGAGAGAGAGAGAGAGAGAGAGAGAGAGAGATAAATGTTCAGGCACGTCCTCTTGCATTCCATATCACCACTTTTGACTTCGCACAGTGACAGAGAAACTTAGTAATTTGTGGATTTTGGTAGGTCACAGGCAGGCTAGAGAAGAGCCTTAGAATGGAAAAAGGATTACATGTTAATCTATATATATATATATATATATATATATATATATATATATATATATATATATATATATATATATATATTATATATTTCATAGTATGAATAAAGTTTATTACGGTGGGTAAAATATGATTCACTAATAAAATGAGGCTGGCTAACCCATGGCCTTCTCAACAAAGACTGTGGTCCTCGACTGTAGGCTAATTAACAAAGAATTAATTGATTGTCCGGGTGAAAAGAAGCAAACTTGGTTATAACGACATATTCCCTTACCTCTCTGTCTCCACGGGCATGAGTCATAATGATGGGGCGTACGTATTAGGAATCAAAGCTGGCAAATGAAATGGCAAGTTAAAGGGAGATAGCAAGTCTTGGTAACGTTTGCGACAACAGAAATATGACCAGCAACAAGAAGTGAAATTTTGTAATTAGTAAAATAGAATCGATCGTTCGTCTCTTGGAAAAAAATCCTAGTATTTATTAGGTTAACCAGAGAAGAATCTTATTACTGAACGGGTGTTACGAATCAAAAAAACTAATGGAAAAAGGAAATGTTGCAATTGGAAAGGAATCGAGTAAATTTTAAAATCCTTTATTTTCCCTAAATTTCTATTGTATCTGAAACTGAAATGCAATATTCTTACTTTTATAATAAACTCAATAACATAGAATTAAAAATATGTCTCAAATAAATTATATCACGCGAAGAGTAAATCGTGATTCTTCACCAGTTATAAGAGGAAGTAACCAACAGCGCATTAATTAACATCTAGCTGCATGTACGTTAAATTAACGTCTGTATATAATTTTATGTAATTATTTCCAAAGTTAGATATCGACGCAAAATTATATTGTGCAAGTGGATGCATCCATATAGACATCAAAACACGGAAACATAACAGTGCAGTGCTCATTAGGAGAGAGAGAGAGAGAGAGAGAGAGAGAGAGAGAGAGAGAGAGAGAGAGAGAGAGAGAGAGAGAGAGAGGCTCCATGCACTTCATCCATCAGTTTCATAACAAAATTAATACCTCTCTTCCCAGCTTGGTCATTTACATTTCCCATGCCGGTCGTGTAC
>NC_089758.1:16046733-16066733 GCF_040412425.1 Macrobrachium rosenbergii
CAGTAGTTTTAAGATCTGAGGGCGGACAGAAAAAGTGCGGACGGACAGGCAAAGGCGGCATAATAATTTCCTTTTACAGAAAACTAAAAATGAAAAAAACACAAAAAACAATAATAATTTCACTTAAAATTCAAAATGAGACCCATGTGACCTTAGTCAAAAACAAAAAAACATTTGACACAGTTTGAAATCCTGAGACTTAACGATTCAGCCTGATAATTACAAGAGTCTTCACACGATTTAGTCGCATCTGAAATAAAACTTTTTGAGTTCTGCATGGTAGTAAATTTCGCAAAAAGTAAAGGTATGGTTGTGAAATTTAATCACGCATCTAATATTAAGTCGTGGCTGGTAAAGTCTGGAAGATTTGAATGAAAAGGTGAATTAGAATTGTGGACAGTCTGGCATTTCGCCATCAGGAAGCTTAATTTTAGGCTTTTTGCCTGACTGATTCAACATTTTGAGGAATGCTAATGAAATTCAGTATGACGTACTGTAATTGAAGCAAAAACTCATAATGTTAATGATGAAGCTCAAAGCTACGAAAAGATCTATCCCAGATTTTTAATAGGCGATGACCAGGAAGATAAAAGTTATCAGATAGCCATTTGTATATTCCTATTTCTTACTGGTTAATGACTGGTCATTATATCTTATTTATAAATTTTAATCATCACAGGCCCTTTCACTAAAGGTATGGTTTCTTCATATTGGATGTGGTTATGAGCACATCCAATATAGATATACTATATATATATATATATATATATATATATATATATATATATATATATATATATATATATATATATAAATATGTGTGTATGTGTGTGTGTGTGTGTATGTATATATATATGTATATATATATATATATATATATATATATATATATATATATAATTATATATATATATATATATATATATATATATATATATATATATATATATATATATAATCTACTTTTCAATTTTACCAGATACATACGTAATTGTAATAGCCACAATGCCCCTCTTAACTTCTCGAATTCTTTGTGCTTTTTGGACGCGCTTGTCACTACAAAGCCTTAAGATCCAAGTGCAAGAAGTATGAAGATATTATGATGTCCGGTAGCGGGAAACGAACCTGGGTCCCATGATCACAACGAGGTCACGTTGCCGACCTGATCTTCTCGTGGTCAGGTCGGCAATGTGACCTCCTTGTGATTATGGGACCCGGGTTTGTTTCCCGCTACCAGACATCATAAGATCTTCATATTTCTTGCACTTGGATCTTAAGGCTTTGTAGTGACAAGCATATCCCAAAAAAAAGTGCAAAGAATTCGAGAAGTTAGGAGGGCATTGTGGCTATTACAACTGCACACACACACACACGCAAGCACACACACACACACATATATATATATGTATACTTATATATATGTATATATATATAATTATTATTATATTTTCCCAAAGATCCCAGCCACCAAATGCTTCATTTAAAGCTGGAAATTACTACAGTGCATTTTGGGCACTGCCTGACAAGGAAGGGCGAAAGGAATAGAGGCCCCTCCCTTAATCTGCTACCCACACTGTGTATATCTTTATATATACCCTTTCAACTTTCTCTTCTTGAACATGTGACGCTGTGGGAGACTTTGCATTCAGAATCTAAGCCTGGCCGGAGGTAGGAATAGCGCCGGGGAGGCAGATTAAGAGAGGACAGCTGGCATGAACACCTGGACTTGAGTCATAGATGGTGCATGCGCATAGGGAAATGGCACCAACCCCAGTCTACCTGTGGATAACCCCCTGACCCCTGACCGAAGTCATATAAGGGTCTCACCGAAAGAACAAGCGAGAGAGACACTGCTGGACATAAGCAAGACACATCTCCCCCTTCCATTCCCGCCTCCTTCAGAGAGCCATGCCCCACCACGTGGTCCTATCTTGTAGGGACCTTTAGTACTGGTACCAGTGAAGCCCTTAGCCCCTCCGCAGTCGCATTTAACCTCGCTGAAGAAGCCACCTCTTCTGCAAGGTAAAGTTATCTGTTGCAAAGGTTCTTCCAGTCAGTTACATTGTTTTAATTCTCATACTAAACTTCCTATTTTTCATTTCTAAGTGCCAATGTTTCTATATCAATCTTGCCTTGTCAGGGCAGTGTTACGTAAATGCCTGTATTTAAATAATTACATAAAATCGTGTGTTCAAGGCTTCTTGGTACCCTCTGTGCTCGCTTGTCCTATGTATATTTTACTGCGTCCTTACTGGCTTTTCATTCGTGAATCTCTCCGTTAACAGAGGGTTTGTTAGCCGTGGAAGTCTCTCTTGACTGTGCCTTGTATCAGCATCGTCACACCGACGGATATACTTTCAAGTTTTCCCAGTTATAATTAACCTCTCGAAGCCTTGCCTGCCTGATTAGTCCATTTCATCTTCTGATATTTCATTTCATGTAAATACGCGTAATTTTAAACTTACCCTAACGGGTTTACTTACAAATGCCTTGTGATTAGAGCCCTCAGCTCAAATAAATTCCCCCTTTTTCCTTGTTTTCTACGATTTCCTGAATCAACAACAGTCAGATTTTATACAAAATAAGAGGTAAATAACGAAATCATTCATTTAGAGTCTATAACTGGCTCATGGTAAGCATTTCCCCAGGTTAAATCGTATATATATATATATATATATATATATATATATATATATATATATATATATATATATATATATATATATATGTATATATATATATATATATATATATATATATATATATATATATATATATATATATATATATATATATATATATATATATATATACATGGTCCGGTACATGAAAAACATTTTCACTATTTACATTACAATACACAATAGAAACATTCTTGGTAAGTTAGACTTTACACAGATATAATGTTCACGTGAAAATAACGCGTGAAAATATAATGAAGTAAATAATTTTTGCATAAAGATCGTAATTATAGGGAAAGGAGAGAAATAATGAAGTGACAAGCGTGATTATTTGAAATAAGGATAAACGACACGAGACAATTAGTAATAACGCAGAGAAATCGGTAATGATAATAACACATTCCCTTCCAGGAAAGAATACAGTAGATACATAAAAGCTGATGAATAAGTAATTATGAAATTCGTGACACCTGGTTTTTAATTATACCTAAAGGTCAAAGTATTCTCTGCTTCATGCAATGTTCTGTCTCATGTGACAGAAATAAAAAAAAAAAAAATGTGAGAAATCTGCCGTTCTGTTTTTATTTCAGCACTGTTTCATATTTATGGCACTCCATTTTTGTTTATATAACGAGTCTAGTGAACTGCCGGTGTTTCCATTTTATATCATATATTATATCTGAAATATTATCATAAAAGCTTTTGATATCCAGTTTTCGTGATGCAGATATCTGGTTATTATAACTAACTAATTTAGAAGACTTTCATTTTATTTCTTATTTAAGGAAACAGATTTCCCCTTTACGTTCTTAATAGCTGCTTTTTTTTTTTTTCCTATTTTGGGTAAAATGATGAACCAGTTATTTTTTAGGTGGACTGGCCATGTGGCGAGAATGGGGGAACGATAAATTAGCCCTTCCAACACCGGAAGATGATAGCTGTCCGGCAATGGCTGAAGAGAGTTGAAGAATGAATCACTGCTATTAGGAGAGGTAGAGAAAGAAGATACTGAATAGGTTGAAAGGCCGAATCATCACCACAAGGTAAGGAAAGAAGGGAAAGGTGAAGAGACAAAAAGAGCTTAAATATTAATAAAATAAAACAAAAGCGAAAAAAATGTGCATCAAAGGTCACATATGAGCGAAGAGAGTAGAATTACTTTGAACACAAATGGAGACTAGAACAACTAGACCTGCCATTGAGAACAGCTATGAAGATTTTGTTATAAATTTCTTTGGAACTGGGAGTCAATTTTGGACTAGGCCAGAAAAGTTCATCTTTGACACCCTCACTATGAGTTGCGTGCGTAATACAGAGCTTAATATATATATATATATATATATATATATATATATATATATATATATATATATATATATATATATATATATATATATATATATATATATATATATATTATATATATATATATATATTATATATATATTATATATATAATATATATATATATATATATATATATATATATATATATATATATATATATATATATATATATATATATATATAAAATACATATATATATATATATATATATATATATATATATATATATATATATATATACATATATATATGTGTGTGTGTGTGTATACATATATTTATATACTGTATATATAAAATAATATAATATATGAATATATACATATATATAAAAATGACTTATCTGTACTGCAACTTTATTTCTCTACCGGGAAAAATGTTTTATGGAAATTCCCGGTCTCTTCGTATCTTCCATCCTTTCCCCCTAATTTTCAATGCCCATTAACTACCAACCCTTAACGCTAAACACTAACGAATTTTAGCTATAAACTCTCATTTCCATTTTTTTAAATTTTTATTTTAATCCAAGCGAAATTTTGCTTCCGCCATGACGAAAATTTTAACCACGATCCATATAATTCAGATACATCATCTTTAGGGTGAAAAAAATGAAAAGAAAATGTGAAATATCTAGTAGATATTTCCCGTTTTCTTTCCATTTTCCGTTTATCTAGTTGCAACAGCAGAGTAAAAGGAGATTCCTCGACTTGCCATTACTGTAATGAACGCTTCATCTCGAAGCAAAAGCTCACTACAAAAATGGATATCTTTACGTGTGTCTAAAGAACACAAGGAAAGAAAAATGTCTTTCAAATACGAACTGGAGAATAAAATGCAAATTGCAGCTTTCTCAGAAATGTTTCAGTAATGCGAGGCAAAAAAATCTGAGTTTTAACAAATCAGATCGGGAACACACGTAAAAAAAGGGTTCCTGCAGAAGATTTACCTGACTCTCAAGATTTGTAAGGGTAAAAATCAGTGGAGAGAGAGAGAGAGAGAGAGAGAGAGAGAGAGAGAGAGAGAGAGAGAGAGAGAGAGAGAGAGAGAGAGAGAGAATGTCTAAATCCAAGCCTTTTCACTCATGATCTTAAATGATGTTAAACATTTAAATGGGGATATTGTCCTCCATGTTTCAGCTGTGACTGACAACACTCGGCTAACAATTAGTTACTAAATTCACGTCAACAGTGAAGAGAGAATTATTAATTGGATCAAAGAGAGGGGGCTGTCGCATGATTGCGTCATAATGGTGAAACAGAGAGAAAGAAAGAGAGAGATATCTTGGCTCAGTTTGTCCTATTTCTCTTTCAGTCTCTCTCTGTCTCTCTTAACAGAAGTTCAAATTAACGTCTTAATATAGTTTTTCGTAGATTTTAATTGAGTGCACAAGATTTAGTTTTCTCTATTGAAGTTGTTATTTGTAGAAGTCTAAAAGTCTAAATACATATGTATAACTTAAGCAATTCCTAACATAACTTTAAGCATTAACACGTACGTACATATATACAAGCGCACATACATATATGTGTATATAATTTATATATATGTGTGTGTGTGTTTATTTATAAAGACTACTCATCCCCACAAAACTACTGCATTCAAAAGGATGGTGATTCACTCACTTGCTTAATTCTTTAAAAGGTATGATTTCTCTCTCTTAACAACTACATGTCCTCCGAGATATCAGCAGTTTCTTAAGACTTGACAAAGCTTCGTGATGCCTTCGACGTTAAGACTAAAGTAATGGACGGCCTGTCCCCCTGGAGACTTCTCCAGTTAAACTGGAAATGTCGTTTCTCCTCCAAATTTAATAACTGAGGTTTTCGTTCTCCGGCGGTCTTGTCAAAATAAATTGTGGCTTTAGCGAAGAAGTGACGCACCTTGACACATACATTATTACTTTAGTTTTTCTTGTCACTTTCTGTTACACCATATATATTTGGTCTGTATAATTTCAGTGCTCATTTTCTATACAGGTTTTCCCTTGTTAAAAGTTTACCTTTGTCTGTTTATATAATAATTTCCCCCTTTCTTGGTCTAATTCCCTGAATTCAAAGCTATTTTTTCAACTTATTCCTCCCCCTTATCAAACACCTTTTTCAAGGTTTTTCCGAAGGACAAGCGGAAGACTCACAACTCAGCCGCAGTCATTATCTGCCGTGAAGGTTCTACTCTTGTCTTTTTTGTTGGGCATGTCTTTATTGGATATTGTTCGTTTCTCGTGACAAATGTTCTCTCTCTCTCTCTCTCTCTCTCTCTCTTTACCCATACCCAACTCTATTTTCTAGTAATGTGGAGAGTTTTGCGGCAACTTCTGTATATTTCAAAAGGAGATTTACGCCTACGTAATGTATATATTATGTTACTTTGGATGTCTGTGTGTGAGCATGCGATCGCATACACACTCACAGACACACACACGCACATATATATACACATACATGCGCACACACACACTTATATATACAGATATATATATATATATATTCATATATATATATATATATATATATATATATATATATATATATAATATATATATATATATATATATATATATATATATATATATATATATATATATATGTATATATATATATATATATATATATATATATATATATATATATATATATATATATATATATATATATATATATATATATATATATATATATATATATATATATATATATATATATATATATATATATATATATATATGTGTGTGTGTGTGTGTGTGTGTGTGTGTGTGTATGTGTGTGTATGTATGTGTGTGTGTGAACTGAAAATAGAGGTTTTACGACTATGGAAATCTTTTATACGTTCAATGACATTTCCGCTAAGCGGACGTTCAAATTCATATAACATTATTTAATTTATTATGATCAGATTTTCTAGGAAATGAAAAACAATATCCCATCGGATTTAATTACCATTTAACGTTAGCTACGTAAAGTACAGTAAAGATACAGATTAAATATATTTTCTAATAAAAGACCCAGCTTAATGATAAAGAAGAAAAAACAAGAATATTAAAAGCTAATGATGTGTTCCCATTTAATAATAATACATAAGTTTTAAGTTTAAGATCTTACTTGTCAATCTTTTTAATGAAAAATATTACGTTGAATAATTCTGTGTCCATATTGCCAGAGAGACGCCACCTTTATGGATAATATTATCTATTCTCACAGGCCAGCTTATGCAAACAAAGCTCGCATTTAGTAGGTGAGAAGTTCATGTCATTTATATTATCTGAACCCCAACATTTTTGAATTTATACATCATAACTGATGATCACCTGTAATGAAATCTGTTGCTCGTCAGATAAAGATTCGGTTTGAAATAAAAAAAAGATTATGCTTCGTAATTAACTTCCTTTTCGATATAGAAATAAGCTTCTAAGATGATTGACAACTGTTTTATAATAAATATTATGTTGGAAGACCTTCTAAAAAGTATTATATTTTAACAACACTAAAACTGGATTTCGATTTCAATGTGAATGAATTTTAAGGTATAAAGTAGGTTTAATAAAAGCTACATGACTCGTTTTATATTGGTCTGATGACGATTGATCGCCTATGAACACTTTCGAGAATCACCTCTCTGTAAGTGACACATTTCTTAAAGAGAGAGAGAGAGAGAGAGAGAGAGAGAGAGAGAGAGAGAGAGAGAGAGAGAGAGAGAGAGAGAGAGAGAAACATTTCTATGGAAGTAAATATGTTCAACTTTTCAAGGGTTTAAACAAACGGGAAATAGAAAATAGGTTTTTCATCCATACATCACACAAGCTAAGGTTTTTATTATGTCTCTCGATCATAGACGAATTGTGCTGGTTTCTACGAATTATCTATCTATCTATCTATATATATATATATATATATATATATATATATATATATATATATATATATATATATATATATATATAATATATATATATATATATATATATATATATATATATATATATATATATATATATATATATATATGTGTGTACCTATATACATATATATATACGTACGATAAAAACGTACACAAAGATAGGTAGATCCATTTGCCCGGGGACGTAAACATTAAGCTTTGGAAAGTATTTCCTGGGATAAAATCGACCCAAGCCAGTAAAAACGGCGAAAAAACATTTACTGTGAAATAGAAAATGATTCACTCAGCCGCCTAATACTTTAATAGCTATTATTTTCATCTTTACAATTGCACCTTACAAAATACCACCAAATTTCCGACTTGACAAAGCTTAGTAAAATCCTCCACTTTAAGACTTACGAAACGGGCTTTCTGTCGTGTGGAAACCTTTTCCGTTAAATTAGAAACGTCGCTTCTCCTCAAGAATTGATAACTGAGGCTTTCGCTTTGCTATATTCCTGCCAAAATAAATTATGGGCTGTGACAAAGAAGTGACACATCTTGACACACACAGATTTCCTTAAGTTTTTGCTGCTAGTTTTTATTACGTCCAGTTTATCCGGTTTGTTTGATTTTGTGCTGTGAAAACCGGTACCCTTCAAACGCTCTCTCGTACACGAAATAAGCAATTCCCTTCCTAAATTAATTACTTTCTTTATTATTTTCTATTTAAAATTATCTGGAAATGTAAAAATAAATATTTTCTCCTTGTTGCATTATTTGGGTTTAAGTCTTGAACTGAGGGGCGTATTCACAACATGTGTGTGTGTATATATATATATATATATATATATATATATATATATATATATATATATATATATATATATATATATATATATATATATATATATATATATATATATATATATATATATATATATATATATATATATATATATATATATATATATATATATATGTATATGTATATATATTATTAATTCTCTGAATTACACACAGGCACACCTAAAAGGATTCTCAAATGAATACATGTGACGCGCGTGTGTCCAGGAATGATAAAAGTTTCTCCAAAGTCCCACGGAAAGGATCTTTGAGGATCCCTCGCAGTGAATTGAGAAAATCGTGGCAAACGGAAATGGAAGCTTCTTGCTGGCTATGAAGAAGAAGAAGAAGAAGAAGAAGGAAAGAAAGAGCTGGATTCCAGGTTTTAGCGTTTCATTCTTTAGTCTGAATGCTCTTGTTCGAGGGTTCGGCAGGGGCCACATATTGTTTTAACAATATTTTCAGAATGCTTATTTTTTCTCTGTATTATACTCTAACTGGTGAAATCTGAATGAACCTACTTCAGTAGTGACTGAGAACATTTACTATAAACAAAATAACTCTTAGGAGCTTAAAACTGAAGATTTCAAGTGGGCTGAAAGATAGTTAATCTGTACGGGGTGAGCACACTTCAGGTAATAAAGGTGGTACTTGACTCTTCCCTCTACCAAGTAAGGAAGGCTGGGTTTGAATAGATTAATTAGATTAGATAACGTCACTACCTCATATTTACTTACAAAATGCATGTGTTCCGTTAGCTTCATTATTAATTTTCTCTTGTTTTGCTGATCTAATATTCCTGTCCCATTGCATTAAGTTGAAAGTCTTCAACAGGAAGAGAATTGAGACGGGTATCAATAAACGAACGAAAATTATGAGAGAAACCTAGAATATTAACATTTTCTTTTCTTTTCTCTTTCAAAAACAGTCCCATATCATGTCCATTAACAGAGCAACTTTACTTCGATGGTCAGTGATTAGATACATAGGAGGAGACCTGGACAAGCAGCAACAGAGGAGAGTGAGTGAACTCCAATTAATCTAAAGCGGATTAGAGTTAATCGATATCGTATCGGACAGTTGATTGTCGGTCAAGTCAGGCTGAGAAAAGACTATGACAATTAAGGAAGAGTAATTTTGTGAAGCTCTTTCTGAAATATTGCAACCTCCAGATTACATCAGTTCCTTATGAAACATATATTCAATTATATATTCATATGAACGCAGACCAATCCCAATTATTATGTTTATTGGCAATGCATTTTTATTTATCTGCATGGAGATAATGATAACTTTTGTACGATGAAGATATTAAAAATAAAAACACGTTTCGAACTGAGCATCTGCTGGCATGCGAAACATGTAAAAAAAAAAAAAGGCCAGATAAGAATGAGATTTTCGATTTTCCCTCCACCTGGTAACACCTAATCCACTAACTCCCTTGGCCCTTCCACCCCTTTACCCCACACCCCCCGCCCCAAAGGGAAAAAATGCCCTCAGTCTGACTCGAACAGAGATCTGCAGATTGTCTCTTTTGTCAAGGGGAGAATCTTCACGGCAGACATTGAGTGAATTTTCTGTGAAATCTCATTTTGGATGCGGGTGATTTGTCACTCGGTCTTCTATTTCTCCCTCGGTGGCAAAGGAAAATAAAGGGGCTTGCAAAAGACAGAGAAGAAGTAGAAAGAATAAGGAATCAGGTCCAAGAAGTAAAGAGAAGAGAATCTGAAATAGGATAGTGAAGACTTGCTCTTTCTAATGTATGCTGTATGTATAAGATTTTTACTCCATGCAAAATCAATATCAAGACATAAAATTGGTGTACAATAGTAAATTTAAGAAAATTATGCATATAAACTCTTCATCTTATTGTTGAAACCTATCTGTGCAAGATTAGCTTTTATCTGTAAAATGTTTTTATACACGATGGATGGAGAGAGGAAGATAGCTTTGGTTTTCTTTTAAAAACAATTCAGCTGGGGTTAAGTCCGAGAAAGAAAAACAAACATATGTTAATTACACATTAATGTCAACAGATTCCACTTATTTTGGTTAGAAAATAAACAAAAACTGTCATTTCAAGTAACAGGCCAGAAGGCATTAATTCGAAGCCTGAAATGATCAGAACTATCATTTATATTTTAATGGTTTTATTTACCCTCAGAATGCATCTATTTAACGCGCGTGACATTTTACTTCTCCTTTTTTATAGAACTGTGATCTTGAGAATTTTAGAAATGAGTGTTACATGGTTCTCGTTAGACAGAGAGAGAGAGAGAGAGAGAGAGAGAGAGAGAGAGAGAGAGAGAGAGAGAGAGAGAGAGAGAGAGAGAGAGCATAAACTTTTAAGATATGAGAATTAAATTTAATATGAGATGTCAAAACACCTACCTTCGATTCTCTCTCTCTCTCTCTCTTCTCTATATATATATACATATATATTTGTATATGTATATATATATGTATGTATATATATATATATATATATATATATATATATATATATATATATATATATATATATATATATATATATATATATATATATATAATTTTCAAATCTCTCTTTTATCATTTTATTCTTTCTTAATTCGTAACATACTAACAATTTCCTCTGCGTAACAGACATGGACAAAATATTCCATTTTATGATCTCACATTTTTTTAATGAAGCGAAATGCAATTTTCATCACTAGTGAATATCTCGAAGCGAAATTCTTGTGTCACATATTTCTTTTTTCAAGAATAAAAAAATAATTATTATTCCAGAGACGGCGTCTTCTCCTTTCCTTTTCATTTTACATTTCTCAGGTTGCAGCATTGGTGGAAAAGGATGTTATTTCTCAACGTTCCATTACTATAATGAATTCTTTTTTCCTGGTGCTAGAGTTCAAGACAAAAATGGATAAGCTTTGCTTGAGCTTCGAGAAAGCACATATTCTTCTTCCTGCGAACTAGCAAAGAGATTACAGTTGTCATAAATCCTTAGGAGAGATGAATAAGCTGCAGTATCAGTTCACAATTAATTCTAATTTCGTAAGGTTTACTTCGCTATCTATTAGTGTTCAACATTACCGAGAAGCCACATCGTTCCTACTCCTATTATATATATATATATATATATATATATATATATATATATATATATATATATATATATATATATATATATATATATACACAAATATATAAATATATATATATATATATATATATATATATATATATGTATATGTATATATATATGTATGTATATATAATATATATATATATATATATATATATATATATATATATATATATATATATATATTAGTAATAGGTTTAGGACTAATGAGGTTTTTCAGGTAACTAAGTAGACCTTACGAAATTAAAGTTCACTCGCGAACTGATACCTTAGATTATTCACTCGTCTTAGGACATTTATGTGAAGCCTGTAATCTCTTTGCCAGTTCGTAGGACGAAGAATATCTGCTTTCTCTAAGCACAAGCAAAGCTTATCCATTTTTGTCTTGATCTTTAGCGCCAAGGAGAAAAGAATTCATTACATTAATGGCACGTTGAGAAATAACATCCTTTTACCACCAACGCTGCAACCTGATAAATGTAAAATGAAAAGAAAAGGAGAACACGTATCAGGAATACATATATATTTTTTTAAAATTTTTGAAAGACGAAGTATCTAACACTTAAGGATTTCGCTTTGAGATGTTCACAAGTGAAGGAAATTGCATTTCGCTCCACTAGAAAAGATGAGATCACAAACAAGAATGTTTTGTCTTTTATGTAGAAGATATTGTTAGCGCGTTACGAATCAAGAAAGAATAAAATGACAGAAGAGAGATAGAACTAATTTTGATGTTTATTCTGTAGCCATATTACGAGAAATATTAAATTGAAACATTTGCAAAAGAAGACAGAGAGAGAGAGAGAGAGAGAGAGAGAGAGAGAGAGAGAGAGAGAGAGAGAGAGAGAGATGTATTACCGACGTGTTTATGACATTCCAAAGCACAGCGTGTGCATGTTTACGTGTACGTGCTAGTATGAGACCTTGCATTCGTAATAGAAATGAAAAAAAAAAATCTCTTATCTAATCAGTCCATGCCAATAAATTTTGCGTAATATCTTAAGCACAGCAAGAGTAAAAGGCCATTAAGAAGAAAAAAAAGCGTAAATAAGCTCTGGAAATTATTTATTTAGTGAGGAAACACAGACTGTAATGTTAATGTCGAATTAATTATCGAGACAGAGAATGTTGGTCGATTGCATAAGGTTAAGTTAGCTAGGTGCCAGCACGGGCTCTTGCTCAAAGAAAGTGTGATAAGACGTTGAAGGGAATAAGATGCCTGATGTGGAATTCTGGACTCCGCCCGCCCAACAGAAACTCAAGAAGCCTGTCATATGCTCCATGAGGGTAACTGTGACGTAACACCAACAGAGCGAAGTATCTTTTAATGCCTTTTCCGGTTTACGCTTTAAAAAAAAAGAATGAAATACTAATGAGTTAATGAGTATTAATTATGAACTGGAAGAGATTTTCTACTGACTAATTAAAGAAATAGGGCAGAACTGAAAAGGATTTTTACTCTAATTTCAGTCTAACCCGTTACCGCAAAATGAAGTATATAAGCACTTTTTACAGTTTATTCTGACGAGAGTCTTAAAAAAAAAGCTATAAAAGACCGGTGAGAATAAATTTATGAGATAGAAGGGTATATTTTATCACCTCAATCAAGAATCAGTATAGAATTTAAAATAACTTTTTTCTAATCACAATCTATTTTATGGCAGAAGAGAAGGATCTTTATATAAGAAAACATTTCTGCCTGGTAAGAAGTCACAGTCTCCCACGTGAATGGCAAAGGCCCGTAATTACCCGGAATATTCACCAGTTAGAAAGTGATACAGAAAAAGCAAATATTATATGAGCGTAAGAAACTAAATTCCAGTGTAGCTGCATAAGATTGCCATGGCAATTTGCCACATAATCCACGAGCCTTTACATTAGGCCCTAACCATTCTGCCAATAAGAGTCTTTTTGTTTATATCCGTCGTAATGTTACTTAATTACTTTATTGCTGTCAATCTGGCAGGTATTCATGCACACGAGGGAGGGTTTCTGTGAGTAATCGCATGCCTGCACGTATGGTTTTCTCTACAAAGGCGTACTAAATCACCTGAGGTCATAATGTTGGGCAAGACAATTTAGTCGTTTGACTTGTAATCACACGGTAACTCTCAGTGTTTGGTGGCTTATGAGAGGGTAAATGAGGATGATACACATACGGGTGAAATTAATTAGAAACCAGTTCACATATTCTTGCACATTCTCTTTCTCTTTCTTTTTACAGTATATATATATATATATATATATATATATATATATAAATATATATACATAAATATATTATATATATATATATATATATATATATATATATATATATATATATATATATATATATATAAATATATTATATAATATATATGCATATATAATAAAAATATGTTATATACATATATGTATATATATATATATATATATATATATATATATATATACATATATATATATATATATACATATGAGCCATTACTACAATGAATTGTTGACCCTTCCCTTTCCTTGCTCATTTTGGATGCGCCCATCAATGATGGCGTTGGAACCAAATGACGAGACAAAAAAAAATATATATTTTTACATTTCCGTATAACTAAGTGAATGCAGATACTATAAGTTAATGCACAAGTACAGTCACAAGAGAAAGGAAGTAATGACCAAGACTGACCTATGAAAATCGATTATTTTTCTAATGACCGCCATCAAAATCAAATTAAAATAAGAAGCGAGAATGTTTCAAGGGTAACTATTTTCACGGCATGAAATAATTGTGGGTGACAGAAAAAAAACTATGGTAAAACTGAATGTGTGAAGGTGTGCCACTTCTTTGTCAAAGCCCATAATTCATTTTGACAGGACAATAACAAAGCGAAAACGTTCCAGCCGACAGATAGCTCATTACGTTAGCCTTAACGTTTAGGGTTTTACTAAGCTTTGTCCAGCCAGAAAATTGGTGGTATTTTGGAGAGACAAGTTGTAAATTTCAAAATAATACCTTTTAGAGTATTAAGAGAATAAGTGAATCTTTTTCCATTTCATTGTAAATGTTTTTTCTCGGTTTTTACTGGCCTGAATGGGGTTTACCTCAAGAAACAATTTTTTAATCTTAATGTTTGCATGGGTGGGCAAGGAGATCTACCTATCTTTGTGTATCTCTTTGTCATAAGTATATATACTGTATATATATATATATATATATATATATATATATATATATATATATATATATATATATATATATATATATATATATATATATATATATATATATAACATGCAAATCATTATAATTCTTCTATATGGAAGAATAGCCTATCTTCTTTTTCCCCTTTGCTCTAACTCTTGAAAAGTCTAACAGTTACTTAAACAAAAATGTTTCTCTTCTCTCTCTCTCTCTTTAATAATTGTGCCATGGACAAAGAGGTGATTCACAAAAGTGTTCATAAGCAACTAGTTGTCATCAGGCCATTTATAAAGCGAGTCATGTAGCTCTTATTAAATCTAATTTTTTCCCTATAAATCATTCACATCGAAATCGAAATCTAGTTTTAGTGCTGCTAAAATGTAACTCTTTTTAGAGGGCATTTCAACATAATATTCAGTATGAAACAGTTGCTAATTAGTTTAGAAGCTTATTTCTATGTCGAGAAGGAAATGCATTACAAAGCGTAAAATGATTTATTTATTTCAAACCGAATCTTTATCTCACGAACAGCAGACTAATTTACAGTTAATAATTAGTAACGAGGTATAGATTCAGAAATGTTAAGATTTAGATAATATACATGACATGAAATTCTCATATACTAAATGTGAAATTTGTTGGCAGAAGTTGGGGTGTGGGAGTTGATAATATTATTATAAAGGACTCTTCTCTCTAGCAATATGGACGCAGACTTATACAACGTAATATTTTTTATTAAGAAGATTGCTAATAAGTCTTATCTTTCCTTCTTTATCATGAAGCTGGTTCTTTTATAAGAAAATATATTTAGTCTATATCTCTACTTTACTCGCGTAGCTAACGTTAAATGGTAATTATATTAGATCAAATATTTTGTTTTTCATTCCTTAGAAAATCTGATGTGTTTTTTCATAATAAAGAAAATAAATACTGTAATAAACATAACGTCCGTTTAACGAAAATTTAATTGAACGAATAAATGATTTCCACAGGCATGAAATCTCAAATTTTCAGTATATGTATATATATATATATATATATATATATATATATATATATATATATATATATATATATATATATGTATATATTACTAACATGAATACCTGTTGCTGGAATACCTGAGGGAGAGTTTTAGGAGGTTAGGATACCCTAAGTATTGGTGGGAGTGGGCACACATCAAGGCAAGAAAAACTATTTTGGGGAGAGGGAAAGGACAGAAAAGGAACATTTGGTAGGGAAGAAAATAATTACAGTCCCGGACAACAACTCAATTACACCCATCAACAGGAAGCTAAATAATTTCAAATTGATAGGCAGCTACAAAAACACCATTAGGAATAAAACAGTTAGAAACAAAAAGTCGGTAGATAGGGGGGGGGGAGAGATTAGAGCGGGGGTATATATGGCAGCGTGTGTAGACTGCGAAGATGGGTACTATGGCGAAACTGGCAAATCCTGCAAAGAGCGAAGCAAACAACACATGCAGAACATAAGGCATTACAATCAGACGTCGGCAGTTGCCGAACACTTTTGGGAAATTGACCACAAAATAGACTGGGAAAATATGAGCTTTCTGTACAGGAACACCAACAAAACGACCAGACTGGGTGTAGAGAACGCCTTCATAACATGCGCTAACAACACAATTGCAGGGAACACCGGAAACTTCTTTGCAGACAGCATATCAAGAAAAATCGTATGCTCCACAATAACAAGGAAACGAAGGAAAAACGCAAGAGGACGCACGGAAAACGGACACCTGGATAAAGATGCGGGCAGAGAAAGGCCAAGGTCACGAGGGGGTGGGGGTCACACACGAGGAGTAAGGCAATTATTGGAATAAGTACCCAGCACACCGATATAAATATAGCTGGACTAAGCGTCTGGTCATTGTACGGATACTTGATAATGAGGACTGTCCAAGAAAGATTGTAACTTTTTCTGAATAAATACTCCATTAGATACCATCCAGTTTGAATGAGGTCCTGTTAGTAATTCTACCGACTTTTTGTTTCTAACTATTTTATTCCTAATGGTGTTTTTGTAGCTGCCTATCAGTTTGAAATTATCTAGCTTCCTGTTGATGGGTGCATGTGATAAAGTTAATATATATATACAGTATACATATATATGTATATATGTATACTGTATATATATACATACAGTATATACATATATATATATATATATATTTAAATATATATATATATATATGCATATATACACATATATACATATACATATGTGTACATATATGCAAATATATATACATATACACATATACACATATGTGTATGTGTTTTTGTACACAGACATACACACATATACAGTATATACACATACATACACACACACACACACACATATATATATATATATATATATATATATATATATATATATATATATATATATGTGTGTGTGTGTGTGTGAGTGTGTATGTGCGTGTGCGTGTGGCGCGCGTTTGCATAGGGTGAGACTTGATACAACATAACATAATATACACATTAAATAGTTGTAAATCTCTTTTTGAAATATACAAAGGTTACAGCAAAACAATCTATATTGGTAGACAGTAGTCAGTTCCCATTATCAAACCAAAGGTGAATGAACAGTTGCCTGGAGAGAACAAAAAATCTACCGTATAGAAATGACCAAGAGAGAGAGAAAAAAGTAAGAAACGCGCCGAAGTTTCTTCGGCACAATAGAACTTTCTGTACGGCGTATAATCAAGGCCACCGAAAATAGATCTGTCTTCCGGCGGTCTCGGTATAATGCTGTGTGAGCCGCGGCCCGTGAAACTTTAACCACAGCCCGGTGGAGACGTGGCCTATATCGTTGCCAGATGCATGATTATGGCTAAATTTAACCTTTAATAAAATAAAAACTACTGAGGCTCGAGAGCTGCAATTTGGTATGTTTGATGATTGGAGGGTGGATGATCAGCATACCAATTTGCAGCCCTCTAGCCTCAGTAGTTTTTAAGCTCTGAGGGCGGACAGAAAAAGTGCAGACGGACAGACAAAGCCACCTCACTAGTTTTCTTTTACAGAAAACTAAAAAGAAAAGAAAATTCACGTCAGATAAAGAGTGAATTCGTCGTCTTTCAAATATTATGACTGAGGCTGAGTTGTCATTCAGCATTCTGCTTTTAGCTCTGGAAAATGAGGAAAAAAGGTGTTTTACTAAGGAGAGTTAGTCGAAGGTACAAGGAATCTGCATCGAGAGACTAGTACAAAGAAACTGAGAAGGGATTATAGAAAAAAAATGTCTTATTTTGTGACCAAGCGACTGTTCCAATGCAACTTTTCACAGCGGAACACCTGTCTGGAGAATGAGCACGGAAATAATACAAACCAGATATATATGATATAATAGAAAGTGACAAGAAAAACTAAAGAAAATTGTATGTGTCACGGTGCGTCACTTCTTTGCTAAGCCACAATTTATTTTGACAAGACCACTGAAGAACGAAAAACTCAGTTATTAAATTTGGAGCAGAAACGACATTTCCAGTTTAACTGGAGAAGTCTCCAATGAGACAGGCCGTCTATTACTTTAGTCTTAACGTCGAAGGCGTCACGAAGCTTTGTCAAGTCTTAAGAAATTGCTGATGGCTCGGAGGATACGCAATTGTTAAGAGAGAAATCATACTTTTTAAAGCATTAAGCGATAAATTTAATCGTTGTCCTTTGAATTATATATATTGTCGTCGCCACATTGGGATATATATATACATGCACATACATACGCATATATATATATATATATATATATATATATATATATATATATATATATATATATATATATATATATATATATATATATATATATATATATATATATATATATATATATATATATATATATATATATATATATATATATATATATATATATATATATGTATATATGTGTGTGTGTTTGTTCCAGCATAACTCTGAATCGCACTGAGCAATTTCAACCAAACTTGGTATACATATGACTTACTATCTGGAAAAGACATCACTGGTGTACCAAAGGGGGTGGGGTGTGGGAAGGGGATGATATGAAAAAATAACCGAAAACGACAGATATTAGTGTCTAATCCACAGTTTTCGAGGTTGCTGAGATGAATAGTGACACTCCTGATGCCCTTTAAGTCCAAGTTTAGCCCCGATAGGAATGGGGAAAGGGGCGGTGAGGGGCCGTGCAAAAGGGTGAAAAACAAAATGTCAAAAAAGATGTATATCAGTGTCTAATCCATAGTTTTTGAGGTCTCTGAGATGAATAGTGACGCTCCCGATATCCTTGAAGTCCCAGTTCAGTCCTGATAGGAATGGGGAATGAGAAGGGGTGAAATATAAAAAGTAAAAAATGTTGGGCATTGTAACTGAAGCAACTATCTCAACAGGAGAGAGAGAGAGAGAGAGAGAGAGAGAGAGAGAGAGAGAGAGAGAGAGAGAGAGAGAGAGAGTTTATCAGTTGTCATTCAGAGTTTTCCCTGGCAGCGCTGGGTTGGTCAGCTAGTATACATATAAATATGTGTGTATGTTATGTATGTGTGTATGTGTTTGTGTCTAAAGTAATGTTAGGAAGTGCTTGAATTATACATAGGTATTTAGCCTCTTCGGATTTCACAAATAGATAATTTAATATACATAACTAAATCCTTACACTTAAGGAACTCGTGGATTCGAGCAATATTTCCCCCCAAAATTAAGATCTCGATTCAAACTTCTATAAAGAGGGGCAAAGAAAGACGAAAGGAGAAAGAGGCAGTAAAGACAAACAGACAGACAAACTGAGAGGAATGGGGACACATTAAATTTACGAGAATAAAATTATAACTGCGTTACAGATTGCAGATTACAAACGAATTTGCACTATGCAAAGATCTCTCTCTCTCTCTCCCATGAAGCAATCATGAGACCAGCTTTCGTCAGATCCAATTCGTATGATTCTC
>NC_089758.1:16071733-16084233 GCF_040412425.1 Macrobrachium rosenbergii
AAATTAAAATCTATCTTATTTCTTGTGTTTTCGAGTATTTTTGGTGCAAAATCATACGCTTTCATGGCTGTATTTCCTATTTATAGATTTTTCTGACCTTAGTCTTACATCGACAGCTGAACGTTTATATTATCAATTATGATGATCGCAGAGTAAAAGTAAATTACTTGGACGAAATATCTACTTTATGAAATGCTTAAAATTACCCTTTAAGGCAGTATGATCCCCGTGGCCTACTTTGCGTTTAGATTAAGCAATGTAATTATAACGGCCTTAACGTTAACAGGTGCTGACAGGTCGACCTTTCAGGCTAGTTATAAGCCCTGAAGACTTCAAAAGAAAATGAAAAGTTGCAAGGTTTAAATATGAGATTTAATGGAAAATGCATTACACGCACACACACACATACATATATATATAGTGTGTGTAAAAAATGTAATGTATATATATATATATATATATATATATATATATATATATATATATATATATATATATATATATATATATATATATCTGTGCATATGTATAAATATATATATATATATATATATATATATATATATATATATATATATATATATATATATATATACTGTATATATATGTATATATTGTGTGATTGTATTTTGTATGTATGTGTATATATATACATACACACACACACACACACACATATATACATATATATATATATATATATATATATATATATATATATATATATATATATATATATATATATATATAAGCTGATCAACCTGGTATTGACCGGGAAAACCCTGAAGAATTTAGACAAAGTTTTCTGCACCTCCTTGTACCAACTGTCCCTTTTATCCACGTATTACTGTTCTGACTGTCCTCTGCCCAAATATTACTGCACTGACTGTCCCATTTATCAAGGTATTATTGTGGTTACTGTTCCTTTTGCCCAGAAACTATTGTGCTAACTGTTCCTTTTATACAATATTATTTTGCTGATTGTCCCATTTATTCAGGTATTACTATACTGACTGTCCAATTTGTCCAGGTATTACTGGAGTGACTGTCCCATTTATCCAGGTATTACTGTAGTGACTGTCCCATTTATCCAAATGTTGCAGTGGTGATTGTCCCTTTCATCCAGGTATTACTCTTCTGAGTTTCCTATTTATCCAGGTACTACTGTACGACTGTCCCTTTTATCCACGTGGTATTACCGTGGTGACTGTCCCATTTATCCAGGTGTTATTGTATTGTCTCTCCCTTCTATCCTAGGATTACTATGCTGATTGTCCCTTTTATCCAGATATTATTGTACTGACTGTCACTTTTATCCAGGTATTACTGTGATGACTGTCTATTTTATCCAGACATTACTGCAGTGACTGTCTCCCCGGTATTACTGCGCTGACTGTCCGTTTCATCCAGGTATTACTGTTCTAACTGTACCTTTTATCCAGGTATTACCGTGGTGACTGTCCGTTTCATCCAGGTATTACTGTTCTAACTGCCCCTTTTATCCAGGTATTACTGTGGTGACTGTCCACTTTATCCAGACTGTCCCATTTACCCCTCAACTAAACTTAGGTCCCACCAAACCTGAACAGCCCTAAACACATCCCCACTAAACCCAAACACATCCCCACTTGTCACTAAACACAAACATTGATCAGAATTATTAATAACAGGAAATAAAAAAATTTTCAATAATACATTCATATGGTATCAAGTACATGGAATGAGGCATGATAAACCTGTAAAGGTGATTTAGGGGTTACAAAGGGGTGGGGGAAGGGGAAGGGGAAGGGGAAGGGAAGGGGGTACGGATTTGAAACCTACCCTATTGTCTAAGCTGGGTTAAATGATGGCCGCATGCCAAATTTTGTCTAAATAGGTCAAGTGGTTACCACATTAGTTACCATGATAAGAGGGAAGGGATGGGGATGGGGAAGGGAACGCTATGGTTTTGAAACCTGCCCTATTATCTAAGTTGGGTCCAATTATGGCCAGGTTCCAAATTTTGTCTAGACCGGTCAAGCAGTTACCACATAAGTTACAAGGGGAAGGGGGAAAGGTGACAGAAGAAGGGGAATGGGAAAGGGGCATGATTTGAAACCTACCCTATTATCTAAGTTGGGTCAAATGTTGGCCACGTGCCAAATTTCGTCTAGACTAGTCAAGCGGTTACCACGTAAGTTACAAAGGGAAAGGGGATGGGGACGGGGAAGAGGAAGTTGGTACCGGACGATCAAGCAGTTAGCACATAAGTTACAAAGAAAAAGGGGAAGGGGGGAAGGGAAGGGGAAGGGAAGGGGGAGGGGGGAAGGGGAAGGGGAAGGGGGAAGGGAAAGGGGGTACCGGTTTGAAACCTATCTTATTATCCAAGTTGGGTCAAATGATGGCCACATGCCAAATTTTGTCTACATTGCTCAAGCGGTTACCACATAAGTTACAGAGGGAAGGGGGGGAAGGGGAATGGTGAAGGGGAAGAGGAAGGGGGTTACCGGTTTGAAACCTACCCTATATTCTAAGTTGGGTCAAATGATGGCCACATGCTAGATTTTGTCTAGATCGGTCAAGCGTTTACCACTTAAGTTACGAAGGGAACAGGGAAGGGGGATGGAGGAAGGGGAAGGGGAAGGGGTTACGGGTCTCAAACCTACCATATTACCTAAGTTGGATCAAATGATGGCCACATGCCAAGTTCTGTCTAGACCAGTCAAGTTTACGACATAAGTTATCTGAGTTGGGTCAAGTGATGGCCAGTGCCAAATTTTTAGTAGATCGGTCAAGCAGTTACCACATAAGTTACCTAGGGAAGGGGAAGGGGAAGGGGAAGGGGGGGGAAGGGGAAAGGGGAAGTGGGTGGGGCTACAAGTTTGAAACCTACCCTATTATCTAAGTTGGGTCAAATGATGGCCACGTGCTAGATTTTGTCTAGATCGGTCAAGCGTTTACCACATAAGTTACAAAGGGGGAGGGGAAGGGAAGGGAAGGGAAGGGAGGGAGGGGGAAGGGGAGGGGAGGGGTCTGAAATTTACCCTATTACTTACTGTAAGTTGGGTCAAATGATTGCCACGTGCTAAAATTTGTCCAGATTGGTCACGCGGTTACCATATTAGTTACAAAGGAAAGGGGGAAGGGGGATGAGGGAAGGGGAAGAGGGTAGGGATACGGGTTTGAAACCTATCCTATTATCTAAGATGGGTCAAATGATGGTCACATGTCAAATTTTGTCTAGAACGGTCAAACAGTGTGGATTTCTACAGTGCACAAACATATAAACCCATTCAATTGTTGTAGATTACACACACACACACACATATATACTGTATCAACCACTATTAAAACAATTGCTAAACTTACAGTTTTAATAGACTTTAAACTTGTAATACATCTTGCCTACAAGAAATTTTACATAATAGGTTGTAGACTGGTACTGCATATACAATGCTAAACTCATTTTGCACACACTATACATACGTGTACATATATCACACACACACACACACACACACACACACACACACACACACACACATTATATATATATATATATATATATATATATATATATATATATATATATGTGTGTGTGTGTGTGTGTGTGTGTGTGTGTGTAAGTATACGTAAGCACAGTATGCACAGGAAGAGTTAGGACAGAGTGCATAGTACAAGTGTATTATGCAAGCACCCTTTACAATATATGAAATTCCTGTATGTATGCCAAAAGACTTAACTGCACAATAATTTTTTTAGTGACTGATATAAGCTTTTTATAACAGCAACCTATATAACAGGAAACAGTACGACAGACTCGAGTATTTTAGTAGGTTTGTTAAGCTCTCATAGTAGTATACATCCAGTTCATACTCACATTGCCTGGCATACATTTTTCAGCTAAGCATTTTGCTTCATACATTTTTCTTTGATAAAACCCGTTATGTCGTAAATGCAATTGTAAAAAGACACGACTGACATGGCGAGAATTTAGAAAATTTCTTTCTAGTCCGAATGTGGCATGCTCATCTTACATCAATATGAGATCAGCATGATCTTATATTGCTTGTTTTAAGAAAGTAAGCAGAAATCACGTCATAAGAAAATGTTAGCTAGGCCAATGTAAGCCTAATGAATCTAAGCATTCAAAATGCAATCACATGATGTTAGTTTTCCCAGTGATGCTAAAAGGTACACCTCAATTGTAACGGTTTTTGGAAATACGTTTCTACGCTTTCTCACATTCAGCAATTTATTGACTATAAACCCAGGGAACCCTATAACAATCGTCGGGTTCTGACTTCGAGTGTTGGTTATTTAGCTGAAAATGACAGACATTATAAGCGGGCGAGGATGAAGTAAAATCAGCATAGGCCTACGTAAAAAAATGCATTCCCCCTCGCTGTTACTAAATTCAGCAAAAACTTATCATCATTGAAAAATATCTGTTATTCCAAAGGGAAATTGTCACCACATTTATGTCAGACTTATGGTGGACAGGGCGGGGGTAATGCAACAGTAGTTCTTTAAAAATCTGGAGGGGAGAACATTGGAGAACTCGCTATAAAAGCCGAGCTGTATTTTATGGAAACTACGACTACATCGATGCGTAAAATGCTGCAAAAAGATGAATTTAAAATGAAAAATGAAATATTACAATGTACTCATCCAATGTCAGCTTAACAAAGCTAGGTCAAAATGCAATCACATGATATCCGTTTTTCCAGTGATGCTGAAAGGAGCAACTCATTTCTAACGGTTTTTTAAATACGTTTCTACCCTTTATTACATTAAAAAATTTATTGACTAAAAACCCATAAAATCGTATAACCATCGTCGGGCTCTGACTTCGAGTGGCGGTCTATTATTTAGTTGACAATGACAGACATGGGTGGGAAATGCTGTCGTGAAGTAAAATCAGCATAGGCCTATACTAGAATTACCTCTCCCTGTTATTAAGTACAGCAAAAACTTATCATCACTGAAAAGTATTTGTTAACCCAAAGAAGGGTAATGCAACAGTAGCTCTTTAAAATTCTGGAGGGAGAACTTTAGAGAATCGCTTTGAAAGCCGAGCTATGTTTTATGGCAACGACGACTATATCGATGTATAAAATGCTGCAAAAAGACTGATTTAAAATAAAAAAAAAATTATGTAATGCATATTACTATGTACTCATCCAATGTAAGCCTTACAATGCTAAACGTTCAAAATGCAATCTCATGATATTCGTTTTCCCAGTGAGGCTAAAAGGAGCACCTCATGTCTATCGGTTTATGAAAGACGTTCCTGCCTTTTATCATATACAGCAATTTATTGATTACAAACCCAGAAAACCGTATACCCATCGTTGGACTCGAGTATCGGTCTATTATGTAGGTGACACTGATAGGCATGATTAGACAAGTCTGGTGAGAAGTAAAATCAGCATAGGCCTATGTACTGTACAAGACTGCATTTTCCCCCTCCTACTAAATACGGCAAAAGCTTATCATAATGGAAAACTTGAAAAGTATTTGTCAATCCAAGGAAGGCAAACCGTCACTACACTTACAGTACGCGCCACTCACCAGGATTAATATTGTACTCTATTAATCCTGACTAACAAACTGAAGTATGAGGCGTTAGCGGAAAAAGCGTATCCACTGCTGACAAGATGGTGATTTGACTAGCATAAAATAATGGGTAAACAAGACCCAGTATGCTTTGCTTACCAGTTGAATGTTATTCAGTTTTCTCTTGACGAGTTCCTGTGCCCATTTCTGCTATCATAAGCTGCACAAAAAAAAAAAAAAAATCACATCACACAATAACTAACTATTCACTACGAGCGGCTCACACGCGGACGATGGCTCTGCTGCTGCATTCAGCGCCCCCATGGTGGTGGGACACCAAACTACGCCGTGCTAAACTCGGTTTTTGAATTCATCTGTCACCGTAGAAAAAAGCGCTTTCATTGGCAGGTGGTAATAACAACAGAGAGATGCAGAATGAGAAAAAATTGCTGGAGGAAGGACACGAGAAAATAACACACGAACGGAGGGAGAGAGAAAAAATAACAATAATCCATGGTCTTGAGGTCTACTGTTGGAGGTGTATTTAGAGATGAGTTTAATCTTACGCACTTTTCGATGAGTACTTATATAAGGGTATGGTATTCTGTTTAATGCTATAATTTTTATATGAAAAGTACTGAATTTCGTCGGTTAATCGAGTTTAAAAAAAAAAGTGAAGATCTGGACCTAGTCTTATAATACGATGATGCCAGACCATGCGATTGCTGTTATGTTTTTTCTCTCCCCGTTAGTTTGTTATCCTCTCGTGTCTTTCATCCAGCAATGCGCTCTCATTCTCTGTCTGTCCTTTGTTATCACCACCTGCGCTACCAACGAAAGTTAACTTTTCGGTGACAGATGAGTTGAAATAGTTTAGCTCGACGTAGTTCGGTGTCCTGCTACTAGGGCGGCGCTGCTAGCAGCCGCACAGCCATCTTCAAGCACGTGGAACCGCGCGAGTTGAGTAGCCGATTACTATGTGATGTGACTTTTTTGCTTTCCTGATCTTCACAGTGATACGTTGTGCAACTTACAATAGTAGAAATGGGCACAGGAACTCTTCGGGAGGAAATGGAAGAACATTCGACAGGTAAGCAATGCGTACTGAGTCTTATTAACCCATTATTTTGTGCTATTCCAATGGCCGTCTTGTTAGGAAGTGGATACGCTTTCCCTGCCAACGCCTCACATTTCACCATATTATTGTGGCACATAAGAGCAGTGGCGATTTCAATTTTGAAAATCAGAACATCATTCATGTTATATATGCCACATATTATAAAGTAAAAATGATCATGCACGTTTTTCAGAATGCCGAGTAGTAAGTAGGCCTATAGGTTACTATAGTCGGTTTCCTTCATTTGTTCACTTACCAACGTAGGTTTCAGGTAGATGTGTTACATGCATAGCTAGCTCCCGGTTGGCTGAAATCAGTGTTTCCGATACCGTTTGCTTGCTGTGATAAGATGCAAAATCATTCTTCAGTGATACATCTGAATGCCTAGATATACAAGCAACCCTCACACCGTATTTAAAGGTCCCTACAGGCGATACGACCGGCGGATCAGGTTCTGCTCTAACTCTGGCATCCCTGTTGCCCGTAGACGTTCGGTAGAGTGGAGATATGTCCGCTCCGCTCAGTGATAACGCTATAGAATGCGCTCTTGCAGCAGAAACTGACGTGAGAAACTGACGTGGAGGTTTCGGGTCAACCACGAACCCGGCAACGGCAGCTTGCGAGCTGGTCTGGAGGCGAAAAGACTCCGCCCCACTTTTGGTCAGAGGGGAACACCATAGACAGTGAGGTTTACTAATGGTCCAGATGACCTGATCCGGTGATCGTATCGTCAGTTGGGCCCTTTCGAACATAAACATGCCGATTAATGTTGATAAGATAATCAAGCACACGAATGACGAGCTTGTAACAAACAGCCTAGCCAGGCCAACGCAAACGAACAATGGGCTTTAAACCGTTATTCTTTTTGTCTAATTGTAGATACATAAAAAAAGACATCTGGCCATGCGAGTGCGAGTAAGAGGTATTCTAATAATATCTTGCATGTAAATTAAACGAATGGGTTTTTATTCGAAATAAGCAAGACGTATCGGTGTCTGTGAGGGGGGTGTTGAATGGAACTAACTCTGCTATATTGGCTGGAAGGCGGGAAATTTCACTTATGACGTAGCATGATGGCAATAGTATTGTGGTTTTCTTTCCAGAAGACTTTGCGCATTTATACAATTTTTCCTTAAGCATACAAATGGTTATAATAGTTTAGTGCTTGCTTTCAACAACTATGTAGCTAAATAACTTATACAGCAAAAGTTTAAAATCCCATTTAGTTCCCGTCATCCTTAGTGGTGATGACATACGTACGGCATAAAAGGCTAGCCTAGGCATACAGTTTTTTTTTTTCATTGTTGGGCATTGGAACGATAATTAGAATAGATAAAGGTTACAATAAAAAGTTTTTTGACTGAAATGGAATGAATGTGTGTGTAAAAGAAGGCCAGTAAAATAAAATGCCTGTGACTAACGTCATTGGTCCATGCTTCATTTTTTTGCGGGAAACAATATTAAAGGTTATTTTTCAATCACAGAGTAGGTGTTACTTTGGTGTCATAATAAAGTTTTATTTTTTTAATATAAATGCAATGAAACTGCATAGAATGAAGTTTGAATAATAAGAAAATCTTGCGATTTGAAAAGTTTTTGAGCATAGGTCTAGCGTGGTCTGGGCTATACCAATGAGACAGATTACTGAAACCTCATCGTTAAGTGCTGTTCAGTGCACCACACGAGGTGCGCTGTAGGCATTACTTAAGGTTGTTTGCAGCGTCCCTTCGGCCCCTAGCTGCAACCTCTTTCATTCCCCTTACTGTACCTCCACCCGTACTTTCCACCCTCTCGTAACCATTGCGAGGTTATCCTCCTGTTACACTATTTTACTCTCAGTTTCCTTTTCAGCGCTGGATGACCTCGTAGGTCTCAGCTCTTGGCCATTGGCCCAAAGTCTACATTCCTTCCTTCCTTCCATCGTCCGTTAGTAATTGATCGGAGTAGATTGTGTGATACAATCTCGTCTTTCGTGTGCTTGTGTTGGTATGTTATGAATCCAAATCGACGAGTTTATGATTTTTATCAGAAGGGGCGAGGTTTCTTTTTCTATGTAAACGTTCAAATACGTTATTTTGAGAGATATTTTAAAAATTATGTAAGCCAACGATATCGGAAACGTCGTCAACCGATCACGTGCTACTCATGCGCATTGCCACATCTTCACCCGTGAGTGGACAGATGAAATGAAACCGACAATAGTTATGTCAACGAGTGTTGTCTTTTAAACGTGTTACTTTGATGAATAAGGCCACCTGCGGTATCTTGTCAGTCATTAAGAGTTCTTTGTAGTAGATAGGGCTGTAGGATACTGTGTATGCCATCAGTTTTTTCAGTTTTAGACATGTAAAGGATGGTTTCTCAACGAAATTCTGAAATGTCATACTTGGTGGAAGTATTTCAAGACGACGTAAACCAACCATAGAAAGTAATTTGTTATTCGATTCAAAGCAAAAAGTAGTTGTACTTTAATGTGTAACAAATCCTGGTTTAATTTATGTTTTCACCAAACGTTATGTCTCAAGGATTGGTGATAGACTGAAAACAAAGTTCGAAAACGTAGGCCACACCTGTGCGCTGAAACTACTCAAGCTACTCGCTATATCATTTAACTTTTATTCCAAGTAAAACTTAATTTCGATTACATAAAAATAATTTGTTTGTGGTAAAAGTTGTCGGATCATCATGCAAAGGAAAAAATAACCTTTAGGAGGGGTAAGAAGGAAAAGTATTTTGGCTAAGCAAACACTAGGCCTATGCTTGGTGATTTGGCAGATATGTTTATTATGTTCCTGCTTTTACGAACAATATAAATCAATTGCATTAGAAGAAGGCGTAAAATGCATTGTAGAAACGAATATGGTTTAGAAAAAGGTATATAACACATTATGGAAAGGAATAAAATGCACCAGAAATGGCTTAAAACGCGTTATAGAAGTGTATAAAATGCATCGTACTGAGGAATGTATTGTATCCGAAACATAAAAGAATAGAATGCGCCAAAGCGAGGAATATAATGTATCCAAGACATAAAACGCTTCATCGGAATGATAGATAGTATTACTGAAAATCAACAAATCAATAGATAAATAAGTCAGTGAACTCGGGCGAAAGTACACCATAGACCTGACGACGCGTAAGTAACATTCCCTGCAGAAGAACAGTCGCTGCAATTGCCATCCAATAACTTAGCTCGCGGCATAAACAAACCGAATTGTCTCGATCATACGAGCAGTTAATTCCAATTCCGGGGGAACGAGAGATTGATTTATATATCCGATTTGTTTTCGGCAATGGACGATGATAAGTACCTAATCGCGACGTTTAATGGAAAACCGTCCTTTCGTGCATCGGCGACCAGAGATACACTCAATTAGGAAGTCTCATGAATACGTTAGCAGTTCATTATTCGGGGGCTATCAGCCATGAAACATGAGTCCGCTGGTAAAAGCGTTTGTTTCTCGTTCCATGAAGAGTTTAAAATGCGAAAGACGTATACAGTAAAAATCCGTCAACTGATAGACTGCTATAATTAATATACATTGTATGAGTCAGTGAAAAGGCGTTTTATATTCGTCATTTAAATAAAAAGGAACCGTTCATTCATATTTCTTATTAATCAGTGTATTGGTATTTTAATTGGTCTGAAAAGGATTAAAGGTCTGTTATATTTGTTTTCACAAATAAAACTGTATTCGAAATTTCGTACGAATCAACAGATTGATTTTAATGTTTATGGAAGTCAATAAGTGATACTTTTCATTATTTAGCAAGGTTTAAGATATATATACATATATATATATATATATATATATATATAATCAATTGAATTAAATAAAAATGTTTTAATCGTCGTTATAAATCACTGAATGGTAATTTTTTTTGATAAATGAATAGGAAAGGTAATTAAATTGGCATAGTCCGAGTAATGGAAAAATAATTATATGCTTTATGTGGACTAGGGATTTAATAATATCACGTTCAGTGTGATTCACGTATAAAAATAAGAGGCGAGTACACATTCACAAACACACACACATGTATATATATATTATATATATATACTATATATTATTATATATATGTATATATATACACATACAAAGACAAATCTTGTATGTAAAAGTGAATGTTTGTATATTTGTGCACTGTAGAAATCCGAACTGCTTGACCGATCTAGACAAAATTTGGCACGTGGCCGTCATTTGACACAACTTAGATAAAAGGGTAGGTTTCAAACCCGTACCCCCTTCCCTTTTCCCCATCCCCCTTCCACCTTTTTTTTGAAATCTATGTGGTAACCGTTTGACCAGTCTAGACAAAATTTGGCATGTGGCCATCATTCGACCCAACTTGTATAATAGGGTAGGTTTCAAACCCACACCCCTTCCCTTCCCCTTCCCCATCCCCTCCCCCTCCCCTTCCCCTTCCCTTTGTAACTTTTGTGGTAACCTCTTGACCAGTCTAGACAAACTTTGGCAAGTGGCTATCACTTGACCTAACTGAGATAAAAAGGTAGGTTTCAAACCCTTACCCCCTCCCCCTTCCCTTTATAACTTATGTGTGTAACCACTTGACCGATCTTGACAAAATTTAGCATGTGACAATCATTTGACCCAACTGAGATTATAGGGTAGGTTTCAAACCCATACTCCCTTCCCCTTCCCCTTCCCTCATCCCCCTTCCCCTTCCCCCATTCCCCTCCCTCCTTCTCCCTTCCCCCTTTCCCCTTCCCTGTGCAACGTATGTGGTTACCGCTTGACCGATCTAGAAAAATTTGCCATGTGGCCATCATTTGACCCAACTTAGATAATAGAATAGGTTTCAAACCTGTACCCGCTTCCCCTTCCCCATCCCCTTCCCCCTTCCCTTAGTAACTTAAGTGGTAACTGCTTGACCGATCTGGACAAAATTTCACACGCGGCCATTATTTGACCCAATTAAGATAACAGGGTCAGTTTCAAACCTGTACCTGCTACCCCATCCCCCTTCCTTTTCCCTTTGTAGCTTATGTGGTAACCACCTGACCAATCTAGACAGAATTTGGTACGTGGCCATCATTTGACCCAACTTAGATAAGGGTAGGTTTCAGACCCGTAGCCCTGTCCCCTTCCCCTTCCCCTTCCCCTCTCCCTCCCCCTTCCCCTTCCCTTCCCTTCCCTCCCCCTCCCCCCCTCCCCTCCCCCCCCCCTCCCCCCCTCCCCTTCCCCATCCGTTTGTAAATTGTGGTAACTGTTTGACCGATATAGACAACATTTGGCATGTGGCCATCATTTGACCCAACTATGATAATAGGGCAGCTTTCAAACCCATACCCCATTCCCCTTCCCCTTCCCTCATCCCCTTTCCCCTTCCCTTTGTAATTTATGTGGTAAGCACTTGACTGATCTAGACAAAGTTTGGCATGTGGCCATCATTTGACCCAACTTAAATAATAGGGTAGGTTTTAAATCCGTAGCCTCTGCCCCTTCCCCAATTCCCCTTCCCGTTTCCCTTTGTAATATGAGGTAAATAAACTGTATGGGTTTATTATACCCAGTTTCATGTACTCGATACCGTAGAAATATTATTGAAAATGGTTTTCTTTCCTGTGATTCATGATTCTGTATGGTTTGTATTTAGGTTTAGTTGGGGGTATGTTTAGGTTTAGTGGTGGTCTGCATTTAGGTTTAGTGGGGATGTATTTATATTTAGGAGGTGTGCTTAGGTTTAGCAGGGGGTGTGTTTAGGTTTAGTTGGGGTGTGCATAGGTTTAATGGGGGTGTTTCAGTTAAGTGGGGGTGTGTTTAGGTTTAGTGTGGAGGTAAATTGGACAGTCAGCACAGGTAATGTCTGGATAAAAGAG
>NC_089758.1:16089233-16101733 GCF_040412425.1 Macrobrachium rosenbergii
TTAATAGAATCTGTGTCTTATCTTAACAAAAGACTCTCGGTAAAGAACGCAATATTGGACTTCATTTTAATATCCTTCCGAGCAACAGAATTCTTGGTTCATTTTTAAATTCTATGAACGATTATATTATTTTGTTTTCTGCCACTGAAACTGAAACAGGTATTAGGGGTTTTATGTTATACTATCAAAATATTGTAGCTTATCGTAATTCATATTTTTCTAGTTAATTGCTATTATTTGCCTGGGAGAACCAGCTACATTGGCTAGCAATGTTCAGTAGCTTTTACCCAGAAAAAAAGGATATAAATTATAAAATTGTTGTACTATATAAATAAATAACAGCCTTTTTTTAACATTGCTGGTAATTTTGCGTAAGGCATCTGAACGCTTGCAGAAATAATTAAAATTCCTTTATGCTTGATTAAAATTCCTTTATACTAATGTTTAACAGACTTTACTTAAATATTGATGTTCATGTAGCCTAGTTGGCCCATCACCAGCAATATTTACCAGGAGAAACTTGGGCTTTAATCTAAATAAATATGTTCTAAGTGGAAATAATAATAATTTGTGAATGCCACGTGAATCGCGTATGCTGTCGGAATGTGTATGTGTGTGAGAGTACGAGTGTATGTGTATGTGAATAAAAAAAAGAACCTAGAATGACTCAAAATGTTCATTCAGATAATGTCACTGATTATAAGATAAATGCCAAAAATCACATACCAGTCGCAATTAACATAAAAAATGAACATGCACAAAACTCGGGCAATTAACATAAAAATGGACATGCAAAACACTGGTCAAACTCGGTTTTGCGTCGTCTGATTTTTCTTTTACGAATAAGAAAGCCCCTCCATCATTTGTGGGAGCTTTTCTCATTTATCATTCTCTCTCTCTCTCCCTCTCTCGCCTATTCACTAAGTAAAGTTTCATCGTGTAAAGACATAGATATACACACGCATGCATACATATATATGTGTGTATATATACATATTTATATATTCATATATGATTATATATACATATATGTATATATATATACATATATATTTATGTATATATACACATATATACTGTATGTATGTATGGGTGCAAACGTGTGTATATGTATATCTTTACAGGAAACTTTACACATTGAATAGGCGAGGAAGAGAGAGAGAGAAAATGATAGACGTGGAAAGCTCCCACAAATGTTGGAAGGGGTTCCTTATTAGTAAAAAGAATCAGACAATAATATAGTCTGAAAAGCGAAGTTTGAAGCAGAAAGCGGAGCAAAATCGACTGGCATGTCCGTTTTTTTTATGTTAATTGCTTTTTATGAAATATTTGACAACCAAGTTACACGTTCAGACTGCGACAGCTATATATGATTTTTGGTAATTATTCTGTAATCAGTGACGTGTCTGAATGAACATTTTGAGTCAACCTAGGTTCTTTTATTTATTCACACATACACACTCATACTCTCTCACATACTCACTCACACACACACACACACACACACACACACACACACACACACACACACATATATATATATATATATATATATATATATATATAGATATATAAATATAAACCCTGCGATTTAAGCCTTTTTTAGGTCTGTTCCCTGAAAAGGCTCCTTCTGCCTCTGTTCACCTGAGTAGTGATTAAGTTTATAGTAGTCAGACGACTGTGGTGGTTGGAAACAAGGTCAGAGCAGGGCATGGAGGTGGTAACGTCATTCCAAAACGCTTAAAATTTGTACAAGTACACACATATACATATAAATATGTATATATACATATATATGCGTGTGTGTACTTGTACAAATTTTGAACATATGCAAATAGCGTGTGGCATGTGGCGTTGCGTGCAAGTAGATCACTAATATTCGATATTTCATCGCTGAATCTTTAAGAAAGGACCACATTAAAAGCTTTTAAGTTTCACGTTTACTGCAGTAATTTTAGAAAGACGAACATCTTGAGAGCTCTTTAATTTTGCATGGTACATCTTGCAGGTGCCTTGTATTTGCATATACTAGCCGCAATGACTGCAACCCTTATATATATAAAAAATAAATCGTAATTTTTTTCACGATTGACTCAATATTTCTCATGAAGTTTAGTTAAAATATTTTTTCTCATGAAGTTTGGTTAAAATATTTTTTTCTCATGATGTTTAGTTAAAATATTTTTATAACTTTGATATTAACCACAAATGAATATAGGTAAACTGACACTGAATTATTTGCGGATTCATTTTAGTTAATGGGTGACTATATTCACGTATTTGTTTCATTGTTTAATAAAAAAAAAAAAAAAAAGTTTGAGTGGTATTTTTTAACCACTGGAAACGTGTTTTTTTCCTTTGATTATTAAAAACAAAGAAACAATAAACCAAATTTATTGTGACATAAATGTCGTGTACTGAATACACTCCAAACACATTACAGCTCCGAGCATATGCATAAATATTTTAGCCTATCATGACTGGTGGTTAATATGACCCTGTTCTTTTCTTAAGTGCACTTTCGTATAAAACCAACCATTCGGAAAAATGTATTTCTGTGTATTTTGTCGTCATATGTCTTTTTTTAATTGTAGACTTACGTGAAGTTTTATATATATAGCACATTTTCATTTCTGTGTAATTGGGATATTTAACGAAATACAGTAAATTGTGGAAAGTCTTTGCACACATTTTCCATAAAGTTTGTTATCTTGGAATTTCGATTCCTAAATTTACTGCCCAATATTCGTGGAATCTATTGCATCTGTCTCAATGAAATATTCAATACTGGTCCTTCGTTCTTACTTTTAACGAGTAGTCGAGGAAAAATGGGTAGGTCTACGATGGATAAATAACTATGATACTTTGATACCGAACACAGGTAAACATAATTTTCTCTCAAGTTTCAGCGTGTGAATTATATATATATATATATATATATATATATATATATATATATATATATATATATATATATATATATATATATATATATATATATATATATATATATATATATAATACTATACATATATATATAAATAATATATATATAATATATATATATATATATAAATATATATAATATATATACATACATACATACATACATACATACATACATATACATGTAAAATAATACAGAACTTTGAGGCTTTTAACGTAAATGTATTATAATGATACCAGAGTGTTCCATGTAGTTATGTCTGTATGAATTTATCGTCAAAAAAGTATTTTCTTTTTATTTAATTTTTTAAATTCGACTCTCGTCTGTATTAGTAGGCTATATGACAACAGTCGGCGTTTCCCTTTGTCACCCTCTTCGGGTACGTCTGTTGGGAGTGACAAGGTTTTTTTTTTTTTAAAGGATATGGATGTGGTATTCTAATGAGTAAGTAAAAAAAATTTATGCCTGAAGGACAGGAAAGATTAATTCTTGGAAAGCAACGAAGGTTGAAGGGTAGCCACATCATTTCAACGAAGGCGTCAAATCAGACGTATCATGTGGCAATCTGTGATATGTAGAAACTGAATCACATAAAATTGTAAAACACTAGAATCTCTCATTTAAATTTGGAAATGAATATGCTAAAAGCAGGGATGAAATGTTTCTGCATGAAAGACAGAATGTTGTATTGTTACATGAACTTATTATTATTATTATTATTATTATTATTATTATTATTATTATTATTATTATTTCACAAATGTTTAGACATTCACTCATAAGGAAAAAAAAAATCAGAACTAATCGTTCATGTCACTTCTTGTGTTTGCATTGTCAAGTTCAGGTAGTGACCTTAGTTTAACGGAGGCTTGCTCGAGGATTTTTTTTTTTTAGAAAACCACAGATAATTTGGAGCAAAACGCATATTAAATTCAAACAAAAATAATTAAATATCTTCAGAAAGATAAAGATTAAAAGATGAGCAGAATGGAGAGAAATAAATTCCACAGAGCAGCTGATCTTTAACTATAAGGAAAAAAGAAGAAATGACGTCTCATTTGTTCACTGAATTAACACTATGCATCGACTAAGGACACAAAAACTCATATCATTTCAGAATTTTGCATATAAGAATATTTTTCAGCGTAAAAAGGGCTCTTCTCGAGTTTCCTAAGAATAAATTGGAGTCCAAAATTGATTACTACACTTAGGATTTTCTTTTATCTCCGTCTGATAGAAGAAATGTGATATGTAAATTTTATCATGGCGGAACCGTGGCTTCTGTGGGAAAAATGGAGGTATGTTCACGCAGGGAAATGTTGCAATATCATTACAAATGGCTTCAGTTTCCTGCTTTTGGAAAAGAAAGAAGGAAACGAAAATGATGCGTCAGAAGCAGGAAATGGAAAACGATGAATTTCCTGTCAAGAAGCGTCGTACAATCTTTTAAAACAGATTTCTCCAGTTTAGTCAGCGACCGATAATTTTGAAGCATGTCGTTTCAAATGCATTGACTCTTGTGAATAAAACAGACGTATAGGTAAACACACGAGAGGAAAGATGTGCGTATGCACATACACACAAATTACTTATATATATTATTTCACACACACACACACACATATATATATATATATATATATATATATATATATATATATATATATATATATATATGTGTGTGTGTGTGTGTGTGTGTGTGTACGTGTAGTTATTCACACTAGCTAGGGGAGCACGAACGTGCACGCTCATATACAAATATACTGTGTATATATATATATATATATATATATATATATATATATATATATATATATATATATATATATACATATACATGTGTGTGTGTATGTATGTATGATTGTATGCACGCACGTATCTCCCTGTAACTAGTGTGAAATATATATATATATATATATATATATATATATATATATATATATATATATATATATATATATATATATATATATATATATATATATATTATATGTGTGTGTGTGTGTACGTGTGTGTATTCACACTAGTTAGGAAGATACGTGCTCGCGCATATAATCATACATACATGCACACACAAACACACATATATATTATATATGTATGTGTGTGTGTGTAAGATGGAAGGCGAGTGTTAAAGTTGCTCAACGAGGATGAGGGATGTCGGTCTAGGTTGTGTACGTACATAAACTGAGGTCATAGAACTCTTAATACACGAATGATCTGGCCATGATTCAGCAGTTCAACAGATAAAGGATGAAACTGTAAAATTATGTCTTACTTTTTTGGAGTCACATGTTAGTGTAAAGTCTTATTGGTAAAAAAAAAAAAAACTCCACATCCTGTTTAACGAAGATGGTCGAAAGAATGATCCCAACATAGAATAATTTCGAAAACTTGACACTGTACTACAGTAAAACTCTCGGTTGGCACGTTATTGCTTGTGCTTAAAAGATATTTGAATATATATTAGTTTTACATTGCAACAGCTTGCATAAAGATTCTTGATGCAATACTTTGTATTCGTTGCTGAAAAGTTTTATTTGCCTTTGTTCTCTGTTTAGGGAGAATTCCGAGACTTTGTTTATGTAATCTTTGGAGTTGTTGAATAAGATTAGCTTTGAAACTAAATTCTTATAAGTAGGAAGCGATGTGTTTAATAATTATAATATTTATATTGTCACATAATCCTGATGTTTGTAGCGACATACTTACTAACCTAACCTTTGATACTTCTAACCAGCATTGACTGCCTCTTTCACGACCGAGGTTGGTTATTACAATGTTGATTTTAAGCGGCCTATAAGACCTGTCAAATAGCTTCAAGATGTTCTGTAAAAGACTTTATTCACTTTACCTCGTTTTTTGTGCATGGGTGACCCTGTTGTACTCAGCTTTTGCTTTTTTGTCATGAATTTTACCATGCGAACTAAAGACCAATGTTATATCTAATTTTTAAAAGAATTGTTTACTGCAATAACTAAGTATGCTAATTTCAATTTCGTGTAGTATGCTAATTTCAATTTCGTGTAGTATGGCGTGTGTTTTTATATGGGTAATAAGAGAATAAATAAAGTTATAAAGTGAATTAATTAAAAAATTAATTAAAAGAAGTCATGAACGAAACATTGCTCAGAAGTGCGGCGAGGAAGGAGGGAAACCAAGGAAGTTCTACCTAGTTAGGCTCAAGAGGTGTTGGAAAGAAAGAACTTTAACACCCGCCAAGCGCAAAATTGAGAAAAGAGAGAGAGAGAGAGAGAGAGAGAGAGAGAGAGAGAGAGAGAGAGAGAGAGAGAGAGAGAGAGAAAAGAAGGTTACTTGCTCAGTGTGTGTGTGTGTTTATTTGTTAACAATGATTCGTCCGCAGCTGATGAGTCCTCTAGACAGGTATAAAACGCATGATACTCAGTATTCTGCGCTGGGAATTTACCATAAATCCAGCCGTTAAAGGATGAATGCGGCAGTGGCTGTCGAATTTTAAACCCATGCAGCCAGCCCATTTTTGTGGGAGTTTTCTGCACGGGAAACTCATCCACAATTCAGCAGCAAAGAAATGAATGTGGCAATGATTGCTATCTTATACGGTCTCGGGAGAGGACCCATACGAGAGGAAAAGCTTAAGGTTTAAAGTTTAGGTTAACAAAAGCAGAATGGATTTTATCGGCCGGTACCCTTGTTTGGTAGCCACATGCATACACACCGTGTATATAATATATATATATATATATATATATATATATATATATATATATATATATATATATATATATGTGTGTGTGTGTGTGTGTGTGTGTGTGTGTATGGATGTAGCCTATATCTAAATATCTGTCTATCTATCCATTTATATATATATATATATATATATATATATATATATATATATATATATATATATGTGTGTGTGTGTGTGTGTGTGTGTGTGTGTGTGTGTGTGTGTGTGTTGTTTGTATGTATGTCTGTGTGCCAGCCAAACACGGAAAAGATGGGCACGTTCCAATTAAATCCAATCTGCCTTTGTTGACATAAATTTTAACCAGACTATATTGGTCAACTTTACGCTTTTCCCCAGAGATATGGTATCCCCCGAGAAAGTATAACACAGCGATCAATGGCACATTCACAGCTTCACTGCTGAATTATGGATGAGCTTCATGTGCAGAAAACTTCCACAGCATAGGGCTGGCTGCATGTGATTAAAAGACAACAGCTACTGCCGCTTTCATCCATTAACGGTTGGATTTATGATAAATTCTCAGCGCAGAATACTGAGTATCAGGCATTTTATAATCACAAAGAGGGCTCATCAGCTGCGGACGAATGATTCTTAACTAATAAACACACGCACACACACTGAGCCACTCACCTTTTCGCAATTTCGCGCTCCCCGGAGGTTAGAGTTCTTTCTTTCCAACACCTCTTGAACATATCTAGGCAGCACATCCTTGTTTTCCTTCCTCCATCCCCCAAGCACTTCTGATTGATGCTTTGTCATGACTTCTTTTTATTCATTTTTATTTATTAATTCGATACCACTTTACTGATGTTTTTATTTATACGAGAACTTAAGCCATACTCTTTACTTTCATGAACTATAAATTAGCATATTTGGTTACCGCAGTAAGTAACTCCTTGAAAAACTTGTTATAATATTGGCCTTTAGTTGCCGTGGTATAGGCCTTCTAATATTCGTGAAAAGACAAAAGTTTAGCACAGCCAGATCCTCCATACATAAACAAGGTAATATGTGCAAAGTTTTTCAGAAAACATCTGGAAGAAGTGGAGAGGTAAATGTCGTTACTGAATATATATAAATATATGTATATACCTGTACATACATACATACATACATACATACATACATACATACATACATACATACACACACATATATATACATAGGTCTATATAGTCGAAAGGCTCGCAGCACTCCAGTGTTTCTCTTTCCTTCGTGGATTTTGTCTTTATTTATGTATATAAATATAAATATATATATATATATATATATATATATATATATATATATATATATATATATATATATATATATATATATATATCAGTTTTGTATGCTGTCCCTTATTCGTTACTAAAAAAAAAAATTCACTCCATTGAAATTCAATACATAACCACAGTATGTCCGTAAAAAAATATTTAAACACCGAGCATTGTTGTTTACGAAAAGAAATAATATTACGCTGTCTATTATTGGAGCGTGGTAAAACCACAGCTAAAAATGTTACGTGCATTTGTTTTGTTAAAATATTTGAAAGTAATGGAGTACAAAAATGCAACTGAGGTATGATGCACTCACGTGCGTGCATTATTTTTTATATTTATATCTGTATTTATATGATCGTTTATCCAAATATATCGCTGTCAATCGGTCTGTAAAGCAGTGCCCCATGAAATCTGGTCAGTGTTTGGATGGGTGATCGTTTAGGGGTGGCCAAAAATATATAAAATAGCTTCTTCATCCTAATCTCTTCCCTATATTTAGATGATTAACAAATTCTTAAATGACTATTTTGCTGTGAAAGGGAATATGATATAACAAGCAAAGTTTTATTTGTATTTAGATTTGTATTTCGACAGGTTTTCATGTTGAGAATAACTGCAACAATCCATGTTGTTGGTTAACCGTTTCTCTTCATTTACATAATTGTTCTCGGTCATTATAGACCCGGGCCATAAATCCTGGCACCTGTTCATGCCATTTCATCTCTTCTGAGATTGTACCTGAAATTCCGGTTTTCCCTAAATATATTATATATATATATACACACACACACACACACACACACACACATATATATATATATATATATATATATATATATATATATATATATATATATATATATATATATATAATATACACACACACACACACACACATATATATATATATATATATATATATATATATATATATATATATATATATATATATAATATCAATATCCCAATGAGCTATCCTGAATGTGCGGAGTAAAATATTTAATTTGATTAATATTCAGTTTAATATTTAATCAACTATTTGTGTGTGGCAAATTACCCTTTTATGAAAATAAAATTGTAGTACCTTCACTAGTTCATATAAAGCGTCATGCATAGTTTTGAGCACGAATGGCAGCATTTACGTCCATAATTATGCATATATTTTCTTTCCAGATGAATAATGATAGGGTTCCTATGTTACAGCTTAATAAAGAAAATAAGGTAGCGACAATAGTTGATGATAATTCGAATAACAAGAATTGCTCAGAGGAAGGGAAAGAGAAACAATGCAAAAATAGAAATGTGAGAGAAAAATGGATCAAAATAACTAACTGATGAAAAAAGAAAGAGAAAATATTCAGGAGGAATAAAAGGTGAGGAAAGAAATTCCTTGTAAAACTGCGGTTTCCGAAGTAGGGGAGGACCCCCATCCCCCAGGACGCATGACTCAATGACAGCCATAATGAGACGAAAGCGCCCGCCTCCTTGGACTTGAATGGAGGGAGTGGGAGAATCATTGTAATGAGATGAAAGGGGAAAAGAAGATAATGAGAAGAGGGAACGCAGACCTAGAGAGGGGAAAGAGAGAGAGGGGAAATGTCAAATGAACAAGCAAAACTGATTAGGAATTCTGATAGGATTTGGAAAGGCTGCGAGGAAAAATAGGTTGGGATAAATCTTGAAGGAACAGAAATGGCGTTGCGAGAAAATTATGCTAATGCAAGGAATGGAGGAGCCACTGACAAATTTGGCTCTCAGAGAGAGAGAGAGAGAGAGAGAGAGAGAGCTGCCATTCTGTACTTTCTTTAGCCGTTTGGATAGAATAGTGAAATTATTTCAAGAGATAAAACTTTGTGATGCTTCATTGTGGTTTTATTACAGTTTTTCCGAGTCTAGTAAATGCCAATTTATATGCTCGTAAACAAAATGTATTCTGTAATCTGGCTTTTAAGACTTTTTTCATAGGTGACTGTAAATATCCTCAGCTGATATCTCTGAAACTATGCGTTTTGCGCTGCTCTTGCTGGTTTAGATCCAGAGTAGTGATATCGGCTGCTGATATTTTTCTAGGCTCATACATAGATACATATCTATGTCGATGATTCAAAATAAGACGAATATGAACGAATGAACAGACTAAAAAGCATGCACGCAGTAGGAAAATTGAAACTAATACAATCTATACCGTCATGTGAGATTTCACAGCATTTGAAACAGAAAAGTAATAGGCAAAATTTATTTAGTAAGACTGATCGGCCTAACTAATCATGTCAGTGACAGGTTAATCACGTTGTGAACTTTTAATCCAGTTGATAAGCACGTTAATGCGGTTTTTATCAATGGTATTATTACTGGAAACAAATAGCCATAGTAATTTGTTGATGTTAATCTTGGTTTTGTCTCGGTTTACCAATAAGGTCTTGGGCATAAATAAAATATATTACATTTTGGGAGTACTTGATCTCATTCGTATGTTTTAAATGACCATCCAGTATCAAATTAGGTCATATAGAACCTGGTCTTCGAAATTCGCCATTTTTAGTTTTCTGTAAAAGAAAACTATTGAGATTGCTTTCTCTGTCCGTCCGCGCTTTTTCTGTCTGCCCTCAGATCTTAAAAACTGCTGGGGCTAGAGGGCTACAAATTGGCATGTTGATCATCCACCCTCCAATCATCAAACATACCAAATTACAGCCCTCTATCCCATGTAGTTTTGATTTTATTTAAGGTTAAGATTAGCCTTGGATCATGCGTCTGGCATCGCTGTCGGTGCCAGCGGCCGACGCATCTTCGCTTTACCGCAACTGATTGCTGCCCGGCCGTGGCTGAGAGTTTCATATAGAAAACTCGATTGCGTCGAAGAAACTTTGACGCATTTTTACTTGTTATAACGTGTTATGGATGTGGCAGAATGTCTTCGTTCGCGGAATTGACATGGCGATTATTCATGTTAAAACATTTAGGTAAAATAATCGTCACAGCAATTATTAAAAATGAATCATTTGGTTTCTACGCATCAGATGTCGATAGATTTGTAATATTATTTTGTTCAAATAATGATATTAGCCCAAGTCCGAAGAGAAAAAGAAGTGAAAGAAATTATTGGGAGGTAAGAATAATGGGATTTGACATAAGCTGATTGACTGAGTGATTGGCGGTTCTTTGGCACAGTGATAAACACTTACTCCAATATTGGCGAATTAACTACCTCTCAAAGGCCTGGAAAAGGTATAGAAAATGAATTTACAATCATTCTACGAAAAAGTAAATATTTATCTATTCCCAGCTTTTATTTTGCGAAGGACAAAGGTCGGAACAATGCCAAAAGATCTGTTTTCTTCGAAGAAAAATCTTGAAGTCCATTTTCATACAAATGGAGTTGTTAAAGGATTAACCTTTTAAGGGCAAGAAAAAATATCTCGGATTTTTATTTTGAAGATTTCCTCAATGAAAAATATAAGAGTTTCAATATTTTTTTTAAATGCCTTCAATTTTGAAAAGTTTGTAACTGAATGTCCTAAACACGATACTTGTATTTGAAAAAAAGAAAAGAAAAAAGAATGTTTTTATACTCTGCCCTGAATTATTGAGGAAGGTGCAGAGGAATATTGACTTATGGAAAAGTATTTAAATAATTGAAATACTCAGGAAACTTTGATATTTTTATTTTTTGTCATGAACATGGGAATTCTGAAAAGAGAGCCGTCGTCTGTGTTGCAAATTCAATAGCATTGCGCGTGTCAGGCAATATGAAAAGTTAATAAATCTGGATCTTTATTAAAGTTTCATTCAGCATCTGGGAGAGGAATTCAAAATAAGAAAATAAGTATAAGAAAGGTTTTCTTTCTTAAGGATTTTACTTCCAGCTTTTATTCATATCCACATTTATGGAAAAGAAAAAAAAACGGTTTTTACGTATCCCTAATGTTTTCATGAGAAACACTGACATCATGAACTTTTCGTCTGTACCGGTAAACGCAATTTTCTCATTTTTCCCGTCGTCAATAACCACAATTGTTCCATCGTCATTTTACATTATTGATGCAATCACGCGTACATACGTCATTCAGGAAACGCTAGAGATGACTGGAATTCACTTAATGGGATGACATACGAAAATGATAACAGAATATGACAAAAATCTTGTTCTGTGCCTAAAACCGTCGTAAAAAGATGTGGAGATTTTACAGAGTCGCTGCAAAAAATGGTAAAATAAAGGAAAAAAGAAGCGGGCCATTGTAGAACAAAGAAAAAGAAACAACTAGCAATTACAGAAAGCCTCGCAAACCCAGTCCAAAAAGAAAAGATGAGAGAGAGAGAGAGAAGGAGGGGTGGGGGCCGTATGTGGGGGCAGGCTTGAGGGGTGGAGCTGAAAGGTGTGAAAACTAACGAACAACAAATTAAAAAAAAAGTTTAGAAGAAATGCGTATTTCTGATTACTGCTTTTTGTATATAAAAAAATATGAAACCATACGAATAAGGAACCACAAAGAACGCGACAGGAAAAACTTCATTTCCAAATGACAGTCATAAAGAACTCTGCTTATAAATGGACTAT
>NC_089758.1:16104233-16121733 GCF_040412425.1 Macrobrachium rosenbergii
GTATTTCCTATAAATTATCATATCTTATCAACCGTAAACACTGATGCTGAAATGTTTTGCAACGATCTTGTGGACAGTCATGTCTGTTAATTAGGTAACGATAAGTATTAGGAAATACTAATTCATGAATACTGACTTCCTAAGCAGTTTTATTCTCAGGTTTATTTCGCATATTTCCTTAATCGCACATTTTACACTCAAACCCAGTATCGTCAACAACAGAAACTTTACGACCACTTAATTAATAATATTAGAATATGGAGACTTTACTCTATGCTCAAGAAAGATACCTGCTTCCTATTATTTTCTGATTTTTGTTCATTTAAAGGGGGTGTTCAGAGTGTTTTTTAGTGACTATATATATATATATATATATATATATATATATATATATATATATATATATATATATATATATATATATAGACAGGCTTCATTTAAAATCAATCGGGGATGATGAAATTTCTATATGAAATATGAAAGATATATCATATATAAAATACATACATATGCACACAGACATGCATATATATATATATATATATATATATATATATATATATATATATATATATATATATATATATATATATATATATATATTATATATATATAGATATGCGTGTATGTGTGTGCTTATATGTACGTATATGCACATATATATCATTCATATTTATCCAGAAAGTTTGTCATCCCTCGATTGCTTATTAATAGTTTTTCTTTAATTTAAAATTTACAACATACATTTTCCCCTTATTGGTGGTGACTTGTTCATCTCACCTGAAACACTTAATTGCATCAAGGCTCTGTCGCAGCTTCAGTTTCGTAGTCTCCACAGTCTTGGAGTTGATTACCTTTAATTGGATTATCTTTTGATGTTTAAACAGTTATTCCGCATTTAACTGTCATCTGTGTATTTATTTATCATTTATTATCCGTAAATGAATCTGAATTTGAATGAAATACTCTTACCTCGTTTTGTTATTTATTGGATTTGATCTACTTTTCATAATTAAATTACCGCCACTTCCTCCTTATTTGTTATGGATAAAAAACAACAACAACTACAACAACAACAATAATAATAATAATAATAATAATAATAATAATAATAATAATAATAATAATAACATTTAATTGCCTCTCATGTACTACCGAATTTAGTCCAGCTCATTACTCATCGAGCACCCTTATATTCGGATGCGTAATTTCCACTGGATATCATTTCTACCTCATTAAAACTTTCTCGCAGCATTTATCCAAAACTTGATATAAGTCCAACTTCGTTCATCAGAGACATGACGAGCCTTGTCGTGATCCTCCGGTTTCGTGCAAAGGTTTCCTACAACAATTGTACGCACACCCGAACGTAACAGAAGGAAAGAACTGTAGGAGCATGTTCATTGAGTTTGATGAAAGGAAAATTCGTGACGATGACAATCCTTCTCTTTCGTTTATATGTAGAGTATATATATATATATATATATATAAATTATATATATATATAAATTATATATATATATATATATATATATATATATATATATATATATATATATATATATATATATATATATATAAGCGTGGGAGAATTAGTATCCCCAGTACATGAAGTTAAAAGTTGAGGAAGTTACTGCAAGGATTCTTGCAGAAAAACTTTTTTAATTATACTTGAGACAGTGTATAGTTAGGTTTTGATTGACAACGTAGGATAGATGACAGACGGATTGATAGAAGCGTGGGTTCGGGTAATGTGGAGGGTATTGAGGATATATAGTACGAAAGGTATAACACTGAGAATGATTTTAAAAGTTCAGTGATGGAGGTGTAGCTGGCTTTTTATAATGTAAATGGGAGAGTGACTGGTTTGGTGTAGGATTTGCCCAAAGACAAGGATGCATTGTTTCGAAGGCAGTGAAAATTTTGGGAATTGGTGTTAGACCCAGATATTATAAAGAGTCCTAGAGGAATTTACGCATAAATGTAACAGATGATGGTAAGGTGAAAGACAAGTTGAGTAAAATCAAGGAACTAGTAACGCCTGTGCGAGTGTATGTGTGTTTGTGTGCGTGTGTATTTGCGTTTGTGTGTGTGTGCAGAAGGTATAAAATACTAACAAGGGACAAAGTGGGAATGTCTGGAGGGGCTGTTGAGCCAGGTCTCCTTTACAGAAGATTTGAAATGGTACGAAATGTGGAGACATGTAGACATATCAAAAGAAAGGCTTTCCTAGATGAAAATCTAATGGATCAGGGTTCTCAGACAGTTTATTCGCGTGGAAAGAATGAACGGTATTAGATAAATGAAAATGATACATACTTTAGAAAAATTAGAGGGAAGGAAGCGCAAGAATATGTGCAAGATAGATGTGCAATTTGTGGGATGAGTGTGACTCACTACTGATGAAGCTTCCTTGCAAGTGTGTGAAGTGGTTTGTTGTTATATGTTTAATGCACATGGGATTCATCCACAATTTAGAAACCAAGTATTGGACGTAATATTGTCTGTTGTGTTTTTTTTCTCTGTAGCAGTCATCTGTTATGGGAAATGGCTTAGTATTTAGTTACATACATATACACAATAAACATATATATATATATATATATATATATATATATATATATATATATGTGTGTGTGTGTGTGTGTGTGTGTGTATATATTTATAGTATGTATATATATATATATATATATATATATATATATATATATATATATATATATATATATATATATATATGACTGAAATATTTTCTGTTAAAACAGAATTCCATCAAATATAAGAATTCCATCAAATATCAGGATCCCATAAAAATGCCAAAATGTAGAAAGTAAATGCTATATTTCAGAGACCAGCTGTCTCTCTCATCAGGTAAGTAATAAATAAGAAAGAGTTACAGAAAGGCGGTATTTATACCAGAAGGTCCATAGGTCAGCCGTTACGTCACTCCAGTTGATCATTTCTCTTTAGTCTTCTTAATCACTGGTTGGAGGAAGATTTTATCTATACTATCTGGGTCCCCGGCTCCTTTTGAAAGATTCATCGTACTTCTTTGTTTAATCAAAGCTGATTCCACCAGCTGGCTTTTTGAACCGACAATTGCTGCTATAAATGATATGTGACAAATTCCAGTTTTTCTGTGAATTATGGTTATTTATTTATGTTGTTAAAAACAGCTGAGCTCTGTTGACCTTCCCTAACTGAACGTTTATGCTGTATTAATCTCTGCATGGGGGAGTGATTTACCTGTAAAACCGATATAAGATTGGTCACAATCGAGGCAAGGGATTTCGTAAATTCCTGTGTCTTTAGGGACTGGCTTTTGTTGGACGTTAATCAAGGATTTGGCTAAGGTATTTAGGTAGGTAAAAGCAAAAGGTTAGAATTTCCATGTGTCTGTGTCAACATCTTAATCCTGTCCAGGTGTGGGATTTTTATTTTAGTGCCGGGTGTCTCTCTAGTCTAGTTTTGAGGAGGACGGTAGAAGATTATGTTAGCTTTGTGGATTGCTATCTCAATTGTACGATCAGGGTACTGAGATGACAGCTGCTTACGGATAAGTTCGGTTTCCTTTTCCAGGAAATCCGGGGAGCAAATCCATAAGGCTCTTAAGAATAAATTGCTGGCTACGCCAATTTTGAAAGATGTGTCATGATAGCTAAAAAAGTGGATGTAAGAAAGAGAGAATGTTCGTTTTCGGACCATTGAAAATTTGTATTCTGTCATGTCTCTAATTATTAAAACGTCAAGAAAAGGAACTTTGTTGTCTGTTCCCCTTTCAACTTTAAATTTGATGCTTGGCACTAATACATTTCATTTTGAAAGAAATTCTTTGAAATTGCACCACCTATTGTACCGAAATGCGTATCTCATCCACAGCATGTCTTTAGGTTTTATTGCATTTATTATTACAGTTTCAAAATATTCCATGTATAGATTGGCTAAAACAGGACTTAAAGGGCTGACCATGCTGCGCCCGAATTTTTGTTTATAGAATGACTCTCCGAATGAAAAGAGGCTATTTGATACACATAATTTAGCTAACTTTATTATTTTATCTAGGGCTAGTGGGAAATGATCTGAACAGGGGCTAATTTTTCTCTCAAAAACTGTAAAACGTCCTGTACTGGTACTTTTGTGAATAGGGAATCTACTTTTAACCTTAAAACCTAAAGACATGCTGTGGATGAGATATATAGATGATATCTTAACATTTTGTGATAATAGGGCGAGCAATTTCAATGAATTCCTTTCAAAACTAAATGCATTAGTGCCTAGTATAAAATTTAAAGTTGAATGGGGAAAAGACAACAAAATTCCTTTTCTTGATGTTTTAATAATTAAAGACACGACAGAATACTAATTTCCCATATACAGAAAACGAACATTCTCGATTTCATACATCCACTTTTTTAGCTATCGTACATATCTATCAAGATGGCATAGCCAGCAATTTATTCATAAGAGCCTTACGGATTTTCTCCCCGGATTTCCTGGAAAAGGAAATTGAGCTAATCCATAAGCAGCTGTCATCTTTAAAGTACCCTGACCATATAATTCAGAGAGCGATCCACAAAGTTAACATAATCTTCTACCGTCCCTCTCAAAACAAGACTAGAGAGACACCCAGCAATAAAATAAAAATCCCACACCTGGACAGGATTCAGATGTTGATACAGACACATGGAAATTCTAACCTTTTGCTTTTACCTACCCAAATACCTTAGCCAAATCATTGATTAACGTCGAACAAAAGCCAGTCCCTAAAGACACAGGAGTTTACGAAATCTCTTGCCTCGATTGTGACCAATCTTATATTGGTTTTACAGGTAAATCACTCCCACGGAGATTAACACAGCATAAGCGTTCAGTTAGGTACGGTCGACAGAGCTCAGCTATTTTTAACCACATAAATAACCATAATCACAGAATAAACTGGAATTTGTCACATATAATTTAAAGCAGCAATTGTCGGTTCAAAGGCCAGTTGGTGGAATCAGCTTTGATTAAACAAAGAAATACGATGAATCTTTCAAAAGGAGCAGGAGACTCAGATATTTTATAAATAAAATCTTCCTCCAACCAGCGATTAAGAGTGACGTAACGGCTGACCTATGGACCTTCTAGTATAAATACCGCTTTTCTGTAACTCTTTTCTTATTCATTGCTTGCCTGATGAGAGAGACAGCTGGTCTCTGAAACATAGCATTTACTTTCTACATTTTGGCATTTTTATGGGATCCTTATATTTGATGGAATTCTGTTTTAACAGAAAATATTATACAGTCACACACACACATATATATATATATATATATATATATATATATATATATATATATATATATATATATGTATGTATGTATGTATGTATATATATATATACATATATATACATTTACATTTCAGTGTTTTTATGGGCTCCTATATATATATATATATATATATATATATATATATATATATATATATATATATATATATATATATATATATATACATATAGATAGAGAGAGAGAGAGAGAGAGAGAGAGAGAGAGAGAGAGAGAGAGAGAGAGAGAGAGAGAGAATTATTAAGTAAATTGTATATAGACCGCCACTTAAATAGATTGCTACGTGTTACCCCCTGTCTGTCATTCCCAAATGCAGAATTTCCCAACGAAGGCAGTCTGCCATTTAAGTCTCAACAAGGGGTTCATCCAATTAACTTTAAATCCGACTCATTTATATGACGTCGCTTTTATCCAGGATCACTGCCAATTCCATTAAGGTATCGACAGGGTCGTTTAAACAGAAGCCTTAATCCTCTGACAGATCGGTTGGGACTGCATGCGTAGTTCTTGGAATGTGAATTAATAATAATAAAATAACAAACGTCCCGGCATAATTATGATAAATGTTCATGAAATATAGTTCTCCATGCAAGGAATTATTTCGGCTTTGTATGTACGACTATAATATGGCAAATTCTCTAATTTTCTAGTAAGTGTAATCTTACCATGTATGTATATATATATATATATATATATATATATATATATATATATATATATATATATATATATATATATATATATATGTGTGTGTGTGTGTGTGTGTGTGTGTGTGTGTGTGTGTGTGTGTGTTTGTGTAAGAGTATTTTGCGACTGGTGAATTGACGCATCGAAATTGCACTATGTGAAAAGCAGGAAAGCTTTTAAATATTAATGAAATTAAGCCATCAACAAAGTTGCTACTCCTCCGTAATGTGAATTAATAGTTATATACTTAGACCGTCACGGTCAGCTAAATAGTTGACGAACTGTAACGGTCGCAATAATTCATTGGCTTGTGAACTGCTCTGTAATAGCTGCGCTAACATTACCGTTCCTACTACTAACAAAAATAATCCATTACTGACCTTGTCGATATATTACGTTTAGTTTCTGTCGTTGTATTTATCTTCTTGATGATAAATACAACAAAGACGCCTTCCTTATACCACGTCGTTTCAACTGAACCAGCTGAGAGAAAGAAATGTGAATTAAAAAAAATGATAAATTGGAAGGTTCTTTAAACTTTAGAAGATACACATTACGTGCTATTTTTATCGTGATCAATACGATTATCAATATCATCATTATCACCAAACGAATAATCTTTTAATAACAGTGTTACATAAATGAAAACAGTTTCCTATAATTCTCCATAATCCGCATTTGTGCTGGATTAAAACTACTTCGATGTTTTCATTCACAGATTAATGAGAAAATAAATATCTGTTGACAGGGGCTCTGCATAAATTCGGTTATACAGAATGGATTAGACAGGATTTAAGCGGAAGACTAATTAGTGAAGTAAGCGACTTTTCAAGCATAATCGTCTGAACACAACAGCGATATTCAACAATGAACGCATCAGCTAATGCAATCAGTACGTTGAACAATTCAATGAGCTTTACTGATTTAACAATATGGGCAAGCCTGGATATTGTCAAGATATCTCTGGAGGTTTTCCTAGACCAGCAATTTTTGACGCTAAATCTTTGCTTGTTTATAATTATGCTCCTGAAGTTTGTTGTCTACATATTGTAAGAATCTTTCAGTATGCACCATAGACGATGACATTCTGGCGGGGTAATGTGTAAGTTGATAGGTTGCAGTTAACAGAAAAATATTGTTAAAGGAGTAAACTTTGATTACACCCTGGGTGTACCTCTTCCTCCAGAAGACTGAGGCAAATGGGATTAATTTGTCTTGAAGAATGTTCACTCCGGTTAGTTAAAGTTTGCAGTTTAAAAACAAATATTAGAGCATTTCCTTGAAAAGGAAGATAAGTGGAGAAATGTGTGTATGGCGAAAAAGATGGCAAGGCAATTCGATATTTCGGAGCAAAAAGCGGTGAGGAAATTTAGAAGGTTGATAATAATCCCACCGAATACCAGGAATTACGCAAATATTTTGATCATATGTTAACGCCTTTATATATATATATATGTGTGTGTGTATGTATATATATATATATATATATATATATATATATATATATTGAATTAGTATTTTTTATTTTCGAAGAAAAGTTGGCTATTCTTAATACTGAAAAATCAGTATTATATATATATATATATATATATATATATATATATATATATATATATATATATATTATATATATATATATATATATATATATATATATATATATATATATATATATATATATATATGATATTATATTAATTTCAGTATTAAATTGTACTGCCATAAAAGATGGAAGAATAACCAACTTTTCTTCGAGAAAATGAAAATTCGTGACATATCTGCAAATACGATAAAAAACTAATATCAAATTCAAAGTTAAAGAGTTAAACTGGCAAAAACGTTAGTGCCATTCTTACTAATAAGTACAGTATTAGATAATCTGGTTTCAGAGTAACTTAATAGACAATTAATGCTTTAACAAAAAACATTCATGCATTGTTTCTACAAATAGAAGGATAAAATAGAAGAAAATATATTATTTGTTTAATGTGCTTTCTGTTAAAAAACATGAAATTATTAGCAAAGATTTTGATAAATCTACTGATTCTTCAATTGGTCGTATTTTTCTTGCGACAAGAAGGGGTGCAGAATCTGTCTTCTTGTGGCATCAGGTCCGCGATTATATAAAAGGCCATAAGTTACCTGGCAATTATTTTTTATGATAATAACATTAAACAAAAGATAGGGCGCGCAGCGACGTTTAAGCTCAACTGACATAACACAGTGGAAGAAAAATATATATTGAGCACAGCTTTGTGCTTTGTTTGGAAACGATAGCGAACATTAATTCCCAAAGCTTTTTTCTCAATATTATTAAAAATAATAAATAAATTCAAAATCATTACTCTAAAAATTCACTTATTGAATTACCAGCTGAAAAAATAAAAGAGTTTAAACTACAGTATGTTATTTCTTGATACATATCCATCCATAGGAATACACAATAACTAACGATAATAGCATTATCCTCGAGGTTGAGTCCTATAGGAAACGGAACAAACGAAGCGCCCAAACGAACGCGGGCACTGGAACCAATTTCCCCTCTCGTTTCGTTCCATTCCCGCACCCCGCCACTGAACAGTCGTCCATTATCTATTTCCCAATTCGCAGTGTCCAGCCAACCGGATTCTCATTCACTTATTGTTTTTGGTCGTTCATTCATTCTTTTACGGGCGAGCAAAAAGCGAGTACAAAAGAGGAGATGGAAATAACGAAACAAGACGTAGGGATATATTCTTCAATCTTCTCCATGAGATAGGTCGGGAATGTATCTATTTTTATGGGTTGGGGAAAAAAAAAAAAAAACTCCGGAACAAAATCTTCGTTTATTTATTTTTTTTCCGAAAACAATCGGAGCGTTCTCATGCTAACTCGATCTGAGATCAATAAAAGGGAGAAGTGGAAATAAAAATGGGAAGTCGCGGCGATATTGTTCCACCTACAGCCCCAGACAGAAAGTCATACACCGGAGAGGGAATATTGAACGCAAAAAGCAAGAAAGAAATGAAAATTTAATGGAGAGAGAGAGAGAGAGAGAGAGAGAGAGAGAGAGAGAGAGAGAGAGAGAGAGAGAGAGAGAGAGAGTTGAGGGGTGGAGGAGGGGGTCGAGGTTGAGGAAGGGGATTCAATTCGAATGGCTTAGAAGTGCAGATTGTGCAATACTTTACTAGTTACGTAAGTTTTTTGGGGGTTACTTCTTACATCAGCCACACTGGAAAAATAATTTTTTTACATTAATTACATATAAATAAATGCAATATACATAAGCTAGGTTATAATAAAAAGGATATATATTATATATATAAATATATATTGTATATAAATATATATATATATATATATGATATATGTAATATATATTTATATATATATATATAAATATATACTCATATGTATATATATATATATATATATATATATATATATATATATATATATATATATTATATACGTATGTATATATACAAAAATATTGTCTCTAGAGAAAACAAGATATTCTCTGCCACTTTTATCCCTTTATCAGCTCAACCTAGGATGAGCACCTTGCCCGTCTATCTTCCTCAGCATTAGTTGTTGTAAAAGCTGTACTGGAAGGATTCACCATTATTCCACCAAACCTGTTTCCAGAACATGAACACTTAACCTCTTACCAAGAACTCGAAGGTCTCTTTCTTCTAAAAGGTTACTTTTACATTCAGCTGAGGACTTTACATACGCCTTTGATGACTACAGCCAAACTGTTTGTCATTAGACTTCTAATGTCATAAAATTCCTGTTCAGCTTTTCAAGGTGGACCTCAGAAAGTGTATCCAGACCATGCATCTGTAGTGTGGAAATCCATGTCTAGCCCGCTAATCGTCAGTAATTCTTAATACATAATATAGGGTCAATATCTCCCTCCCTTCCCCACCCTTTCGCACCCACGAATTTAGTTAAGTGATCCTGTGTTTTATGCATCTCTGTAATTATAAGAAAATTAACCACAATCTTTCGAAAGTAGAGAGGTTTAATAAGTGATTTTCTTTCAGCAGATATAAATTTTAATACATATATTATTCAGTGACCTGCTAATGAAAAGTTTACGAAGATGATCAAGTAGCCATTGATTTATTATTTCTGATTCATCAGTAAACGGCCACAGACTTGCAATCAGTGCAAAATGAAATTGAATATTTGTTTTCATCTTTCAATTAATTAAATAACCTCTTTGGTCAGTATTACCTGAAAAGAGATATGAAAAGAAGAAATCTGGTAATGGGATGGCACAAATGATATTTTCCTTTTTCTTTAACTCAGTTTTCATCCGAAAGTCCTGAGATCAATTTATGAAAAAATATACACAAAAGGGGAAATTTAACTACGATGCTATGTCAGTAGCAATTGGTTTTTTAAAGTTGTATTTTTTATTTTTCATGGGGAATCAAGTGGGAGATGGTGGACCAGCCACCAAGATATCGGGCGAAGGAATACCAAACTTATTTTTACCTAAAAAAAAGGAGATACATAAACAAAACGTTGTAATTAGTTCACAATGTCAATAACCCCTTGCCAGTTAGGCTTTTATAGAAAAAGAAATTATGATTCATAACCGACTGGTAAATATTGTGATTAAATATAATGATGTAAAAATATTGTCAAAATTTCGAAAAACAAATAAACACTGTTTTTAGAAATGCGCCCATATCTCCGGGGTAAGTCTCTCAGCACATTTTATCTTTTTAGGGGAGGAGTTTACAGCCATACGAACTTTAAATAATTAAAAAAAATAAGAGATCCCGTTCTCAAGATTTTATTTTTTCAGACTGTTTCTGAGTAAAGACAAACAGTAATTAGTCTGTTTAATAAAAAGTGATTTTGATCTTATGTTTATATTTATTATTTTTAATTCTTGTTATCCATATTCTGCCATTACGAGTTCTGTCCTATAGCAGGTTAATTTTTATACAAGAGCAATGCTACCTTGATGCAAATCCTTCCTTCTACTGAGTTCTCTCTCTCTCTCTCTCTCTCTCTCTCTCTCTCTCTCTCTCTCTCTCTCTCTATCTATGTCCTTCTCTGTCCGTAATAGTTTTTTTTTTTTTGTTCGGAGCAGATTCAATTTCGCTCCAATTCAATTTTTTTTTTTTTTTATGTTTTACTCTCAGGGAAAGAAGTAGTCTGAATGCCCGCAATACCTTAAAAAAAAATTCCCATAAACATCGTTGGAGGGTTTTCGAGGGATTCAATATTGTTAGATGAATGAAAAGGACGTTCACGGAGAGAGAGAGAGAGAGAGAGAGAGAGAGAGAGAGAGAGAGAGAGAGAGAGAGAGAGAGAGAGAGAGAGAGAGACAGAGACAGAGAGTACTGTGACCTCTTGGACTGTGAGTATTTTGAAAGTTATTTTTATCTGTTTTCAAAACGCATACTTCGTCAAATAAATATATATATATTCATTAACGCAAATATATATATATATATATATATATATATATATATATATATATATATATATATATATATATATATATATATATAATGTAAGCAATTTCTATTAATGTCGATGGCATTCTTCGTAGATATCTTCTTATCTACTAACAATGCCATTAACTTCAATAGAAATTGCATAAGAGAAAAAGTATGCTTGAATAGCATATATACAATATATATATGTATATATATATATATATATATATATATATATATATATATATTATATATATACATATATATTATATATATACATATATATATATATATATATATATATATTATATATATATATATATACATATATATATATATATATATATATATATATATATATATATATATATATATATATATATATATATATATAATACCAGTGACATGTGAATGAGTGTGATATGGAACCATTCATATCAAGTAAACTATACTTACTCAGTAATCATTGAGTAGTAATCCAAATAGTCACTTACTCCCAATTAGGAGTGAAACGGGGTTCATAAAGTTTGATTAAAGATATTAAGGCAATAGTACTAGCAAATGACTGACAGTGGCTTGTTTGACCATAAGATCTAAATCAGCAAAAGTTAGTATGTGAGATATTCTTGACACTGAAATTTCAAGCGCTTTTCTCGTGATTACGATATCGTATCTCTTTTTGCTCTAAATATATATATATAATTTCCTTCTGAGGAGAATCAGCCGTCTTTAGTTTATTTTTCTTTTAAATTAGGGACCGAATCTGGGTATGGAAGTTTCATGACCAATATTTCTTCATTTCATGACAGAGGAAATGAAATATGAAGAAAGGAAATCAAGAAAATAAACATTTGAGCAAAGGAAATTAGTCTTTTATTTGGTACAGAGCAAAATGCAGCTTCGACTATTAAAACTTAATTTTTCGCCATTGTTTTTGTACTCCGTCTCTTTTATTTACGGATAAAAACAGCGAACAAAAAAAAAAAAAAAAAAGATCAGTTTGCTCGAGGCCAAATTGCATTTCTGTCATTTTTATTTCATGTCACTTGACGTTATACAGTAGCGGTTGTTGTGAAAGAATTGGTCTGTTGGTTTTGATGGATTATCAAGTCAAATTTTTTGCGGTTCTGATCGGAACTTAAAAATTTGTTGAAATGATGTATTTTGCCTTCTCGTACAATTCCAAGAAAAATAATACTTTCTGAAGTATTGATATCTGAAATCTATGTTTTTCTTCATGATAAGAACTTGCAGGCGAAGGGTTTGCTGTCGTGTATACCATATCATATGAATGTCAGTTGTTATATCGAATATACAATAATTATGGCTCCAAAAATACACCAAAAGAGATATACATGTTTTTATATATGTTCATGGATGAATTTGTGTGTATATATATATATATATATATATATATATATATATATATATATATATATATATATATATATATTATATATATATATATATAATCAAATTCATCCATGAACATATATATATATATATATATATATATATATATATATATATATATATATATATATAAAATATAAAATCTCCTTTTGTATTTCTTTATCTATAAAAGGTTTGTGTATGAGACAGGAAAGGCATTGAGATAAAAAAAAAAAGCGATATAAAGTCAGTCGTACTCGATAAGCGCTCTCTCACTCTCTCTCGCATCTGTCCATTGTACTTTCCTCTTCTTTCTTCCTTTTGTATTCCATTTTCCCTTTCCATGTATGTGCCCTTCTATTTGGGGCTTTGGGTAAAACAATACTGCCCCGACCTTTACAATTTCGTTTATTTTTCTTTTATTGGTCTCAGCTCCCGTTAACATGATAACGCTTCTACTGTTTTGAAAAAGAAAAAAAAAATGGAAGAAATTGATTTTGAGACTTTACATTGTTTACCATATTCGTATTTTTTTTCGGAGTTTCTCTTAATATTTAAAATTCTTAATTGGTCAGTTAAAGCGAATGAGCGAATGAAACCAATAAATGAATGAGGAGTCAATTGATCAGACCTTCGGAATCTGGGACATGGAATGAAATATGAAATATGAAAGGGCGACTATCGGCTGCCGCGTCCATGCTTGCTTTATCGATTTCGTTCGTATTAGTTATTGCTTATATTTAGCCACACTCTAGGAAAAATATTAAATATGTATTTTCTCTTATGGATATATATCTGAGAAAAGATATTATCAACGCAAATTTATTTAGTCATTCACTAAAAAATATTCTTAAATTAAAAAAGTATCTTTTTGTTACATTTTTGCATATTTAACGTTAATGGTAATAGTTTCAGGACATATATTTACTTGCTCGTTTACATATAGAATTTACAGAGGTAAATTGTCTTCATTTTTTAAATATTTTCATATAAAACTCTATAAAAATCTCTCGCTTTCTTACATATGACGATGTAAAACTAAATTGAATACATATTTTGTCATTTGGTTAGGGATAAAACTAATTTGAGAAATACTAAACTCGTCATAATTTTCTATCCAACGCTCTATACTTTTAACAAAGAAAATACATTAAGAGATTTTTCCTATCTACCTTAATCCGAAATAAGGTATTAATCTTTTTACGCTTTTTAGTATACGTTTAGCTCCTGAAAAGTGCGTGAGTGCTTCTATCTCATCGTTCATTATTGACAAAAATATAATGAAAAATAATATATAATCATCTTTAAGCATAGGAAAACAATATAAAAATTAACTCAATTCGACCCTTTCTTTCTGGTCTATACTACAGGATAATCTAGTGTTTAACGTCGTTTGAAGTAAAATATGCATAACATTTGTCCTTTCAAGTTTTTTTGTACATTAGAAATCATTAACTATTAAGAAATTTTTTGTGTTGTCTGTTATCACTCGCTAAAGTTTTATACATGAAATTAACTAGATATATTCGCAAATTTATGTTTTAGTGTTTTAAATACAACGTATTCTGCATATATCAAAGCGTCCAGGTTATGTCATGTCCATATAACACAGATACATTTTAATGACTTACTGAACTATTTTAAATTCAAAATAACATTATAAGTTTTTTAATGGAGTTTTTCATAGCAATCTTCTCATATGGATCTGTCTATTGTATTGGCTTAGGTGTTTATCATAAGTTGCAAAAGTATTTAAATACATAGGAATTCTTGAATAAAGATAGACGCGTGTGTGTCGCAAATTTTGATGTCTGCTCACTACAGATTATCATAAAATATATATATATATATATATATATATATATATATATATATATATATATATATATATATATATATATATATATATATATGCAAAACAACTTTTCTAGTGTAAGATGTTACAAAACTTGTGTAAGAACGCAAAAAAGTTTGTTATTTACTTCCATCTATTTTGAGTCTCTCCCTGTTTATATATAGTGAATGTCTGTCTTCTTCTTTTTTTTATTCCTTTTGTTCCAACATTCTCTTTCCGTATATATGACTTTCTATTTGGGGCTTCGGGTTCCTACAATATCGCCGAACTTTACGATTATTTTTCCCTTTTTCTTTTATTGGTCTCAGATCGAGTTAACGTGAAAATGCTTCCATTGTTGTAGAAAAAAGTAAAAAAAAGAGAAGAAATATTTTCGATATTTTTCACAAAAACGATACATTTACTTTTCTCTCATAAAGCAAAATTGAAAAATGTATCTCTAAACCTTTTTCTTACAGATTTTTTCAGGCAATTTTTATTTTGTTCATCAAAGAATGAATGAATGAATGGAAACAATGAATGAATGAGAATTCAGTTTGTCGGATATCCGAAATCGCGAATTGGATGTTTGTTCCGGAACGGGATATGGAATGAAAAATAACACAGGAAATTGTTTATGATTTTGATATTTGTTCTTTTAATGCTTCGCTTTCGCTCTTTAATTATGAGCATGAAGTAACAGCGAAGTAATTAGTTTATCGACTTTTTTGTATGTCCGTACTCTGCTAAAGAGAGAAAATTGGGAGGTTATAGAAGTAAAGAAGAACTTCATGATATAATGTAAATTAGCAAATGAAATGTAATCGTTGTCAGATAATTAGTTTCACACTATAAAACATTGGCGTTCTGGTTTGCAGTAATGAGGTGGTGTATTACCATGGCCTTTTTACTGTTAGTTTAAAATTATATGAAATAAATAGTATATACGGACACCAAAAAAATGGGCAAAAGAACATTTAATGTTTAACCCTGTTTTACAATAAAACCTTTAGAAATATTAATAGCCAACCATGTTAATAGCTTTACTTCCAATTAAGCCCAGTCAGAAAATAATCCTGTGTAATCCATCTTTAATATTAATCTTCTTTTCCAGATTACCTGGCAATTAGTTTTTACATAATTCTCGCAGATAACAATATAGGAATGCACAGCACGTAGGATCTTATAACGCTGTAATTATTTCTGTTAAATGGAGAAATGTCAGACCAGTTAGAAAATATAACTTTTCTAATGCAAAGGTTGAAGGAACATCACCAAATATGTTATATAGTGTCTATTGTAAGTATTCATATCATATATTATTATACAGTTTTTTTACAAACCTCACTATGTTATTATTATTATTATTATTATTATTATTATTATTATTATTATTATTATTATTATTATTATTATTATTATTATTATTATTATAACCATGATACGTTTCAGACAACAATACTTTCATTTTACTAATTCACAGTGAATACGTAATTTAAAGGTCAATATCTTAATATATTTCTATTTACATTTTTATTTAAAAACCGACATTTAATTATTATTCGCATTGATAACAACTTTAATTCATAGATTGGGAATGTACTGTATGTATATATACTTTATTACCTACCACTTTGTATATATATACATACATAAATACGTGCATGTATACATATATATACAGTATATATATATATATATATATATATATATATATATATATATATATATATATTATATATACAGTATATATTATATATATATATATATATATAGTGTTGATTGAACATTAATTGGGTTGCTGGTGTCTGTCCCACAGGTATCATAAGATCTTTATGGCTTTTTACGTCCTAATCAGTTTCACCTCTTGCCTGGTAACAATTTTTTTGTCTATCCATGCAGGCAGATAAGGACATAAAACCCGGCTATAAATCTTCCTTGATACCGGAGCAATTTAACGATAAGATCAGCAATTACCGAATAACTCCCCCGCTATCTGAGCTGTCGTAATCTATGATAGGCGATAGGAACACGATAAGTTAGCTTACTATGTTTTTTGAAATTGTCAGTAAATATCAGCAACTGATATCATTGAAAACTATGGTGGGTACCGAGCAGCCATTTACAATCAAGTTCGGTGACCCCATATTTCGTGCGTTCTTGCGCGCGCGCTTGTAAATAAATGCCTTTACTGGGCCAATTTTCTTGATGAAAACATAAAAGAAAGAAATTCATTTGATAATTAGAATTAAACTATGTCCGTTGATCTTTGGAACACGAGACAGGGAATGAGGTTGCTGAATCTGTTAACTAAAAGTGGTGATACATCTAAGGCATTTTCAAGGGACTGATACGTAGTTTTATAAATGTTTAGATATGCTAAAGGCACTGTATAAACGAACTCACAGACCACTGGATGCCAAAAACTGACTCCTGACGAGTGGAAAGACGGAGGAACGGATCAGTAAGCTCGTTAGCTTGTGATTCCTGCCCAGCCTATGGTAATTGTTTCCGCAAAATCTGAAGTTACTGGGTATTGTGATTCTAAAACTAAGAATCTGGGGACAAATGATGAATTGATTTGCTACCCGTGGGGTAGTTATTGAGATCGTGATTGTGAAAATCGTGCGGTCTGTCATACACAAAGGTAATAATTTTGTTTATCAGGAACGAAGCCAACATAAAATGTCAGTCTATATAAAAAAAAATTATTTTCACGTCCTCTCAACAGATAGACAAAAAAATGATGAAGCTGGTTTGTTAAGATCTTTGTATATATGAAATAAGTAAATTAGCAATTTAGGTGTTTA
>NC_089758.1:16126733-16131733 GCF_040412425.1 Macrobrachium rosenbergii
ACATTTTACTCAGTAACCAATAAAGAAAATATTTTTTCCAAACATTTATTTTCGTTATTTCCTTTCCTCATATTTCATTTCCTCTACCATCAGCTGAAGAAACATTGGCCATAAGACTCCTATACAAGATTTATTCCTTAATTGAAAAGCTTAAATAAACAACTGAAATTAGCCGAGTCTCAACAGAAGGAAATTAAATTTGTTTAGAGCAAAGGAGAAGTGATAATATTAGAATCAAATTATCGTAAAAGTGTTTGAAAAGCCCCACCAACTAACTTTTACTGATGCAGAATAAAACTTTATGAACTCATAACACTTCCAACCCCTTTTACGAAGGTTATAACCAAGCAAGCCTGATTTTACTTTTTAAGGTAACTGGTACAATAACTTTGAAGGATGTTATTGTTGCTTATAAAGAAGTGCGATAATTTGTCTGCATTAATATCTGTTTCAGTGAATCATGTTCATAAATTTCCCATGAAATCGTACTTCAGTTTGCCCTCTGTTTCAGTGAGTGTCCGTAAGCATTTCTAAGTAAGGTCCTTTTCCTTGAGTAATCGCCTTCAAATGGCAGACGAAACATAATTTTGGGTGTGACCACATAAGAGAAAGAAGTCCCATCTTTTCACAAATTTCGACCTAACTAACTCTTCTTAGTACAATTCTATTAATTTTGGGGTTGCAAAATTTTTTTGGCCAATATTTCCAGTTTCGGCCAATCAGTGAATGGGAATTTAGACTTCCATAATTCGAGAATGACTCAACTTATTTACCTTACGTTTGCTTTTTCCAATAAAATGGACCAAAATACTAGGGGTGCATTTGGAGCCTCATGGCCGTGGCAGGCTTCCCCTCTGAGCTACGGGGCCTCAAAGTCTCAACTATGACAGAGAATAACATGACATTGGACAAAAACGCGAGACTGCAATCTAAGACCTGAAGTCTTGGTATATCATCAGTATCATTGGAATCTGAGTTATAATTAATGACACTTTCCCCAGGACCTCGAAAGCTGTCTGCATTGTTTTATAGACGCCTTTAAGCCAACATAATTGTAGTTTTGATTTTCATTCTTATTCTGACGATTTTTTATTCTCAAGAATTTACTAAGTATGGGAAAAATCAAGAAATAGAAAAAAAAAAGGAAATAAAAAAAATGAATGCATGATACAACAGCTCCGTTTTTTCTAAATTCCATATGCTTTCACTTATTCGGGAAAAGCTGAACAATAAATAAGATATGACGCTAAATGCAAATACAACTAAGGTTGTAACACCTGTTCCTATGACATTCCACGACTGTTGCCTACAAAATAGGATATGCCGACAGATGCGGCGAAAATGGTAAATATCCCTGACAATGAAGACTTAGTCAAAGTTTAAACTTTATTCCTGGAAACGTTTGCAACGGCATATTTCAGCACTACAAATATTTTCACAGGCGTGGCAACATTTCCGTGGAATGTACTTTTAAATCACAGTTATCTCCGACACATGAAGTCCATGTGTAGGCTTTATAATGTAACAATGAATCCTGGTTATATTATAAGAGAGTGTATCTTATTTTCAACCATGTGCAAGAGAAACTCTTCTTTCGCGTAATGTATCTGCATCCATCATCTTATTTAAAGTAAGGCCAATTTGCACTAGCAAGTAAATAGGTTGAGTCATTCCGTTGTCTACGCGAAATCTCTGTGAGCGTGAAACTGATTGTGCAGCGAAACCTTTCGAACAGTGAAATGTATCAAATGGCGTCCATGAAATTGCGCGAAATTGCTTTGATGCAACATAAATTGGAAGACTATCCCCTGAATTGCAGCGTTTGAATGTATTCGTACGTAACCTGAAGCTTTCGACTTGAAATCAAAACAACTGAGTTATCGTTCCCTGATGCCTTTATAAGAAAGCCGGCGAACGCCGAATGTGTTCGTACGCTTTCATTATTATTATTTCTAGTGATGCCACACTGAAAAAACTAGCGATAATGTATGTGAGGGTCGAGGCGAAAATTCCATTGTCCTGGGAACGTTGAATGTTATCAAGAAACACGGATCTAAGTTCGCTCATTCTTCGTACTATCATGGAAGCTAGTTGTGAGAGAAGGTGATACCGGCTTGATGAGAGGAAGTTCACACACATATTTCATTACCCGCTGAAAACCGTCCTCTGTATATGTGTATATGTATATATGTATATGTATATATATATATATATATATATATATATATATATATATATATATATATTATATTACACACACACACACACACACACACATATATATATATATATATATATATATATATATATATATATATATATATATATTATGTATATGTGTGTATGTATGTATGTATGTACGTATGTATATATGCGCAGTGTTATCCGTACTGTTAGCTTGGAGATTTAAGCATAAACTATACAGTTTTCAGACATGAATTAATGTGAATAAAACTGGATAGGACATCTCGAATACGTGGAATAAAAATCCTTTCTCGCCCAACACCAACAATTTTTATCAGTAAAAAAAAAAAAAAATTTTTATCAGTAAAAAAAAAAAAAAAAAAAAAAACAGACAAAATGTAAAAGAAAACCTCGTCTCTAACATCCATGCAGCTCGTAGCGCGTCTTAATTATTGATTTTTGCTCTTCAGTAAATATTTTATGACATAATTAATTAACCTGCTCTCCCTCATTCAAACACTCGAGAAAAATGAAGTGCTCTTGATAGCCTTCACTGAGGTCAGATTTCCCCCTTCTCATAAGCAACTCATCATTTCATGTTCGTCCGTTGAAGATGGTCGGAATTTGTGTGAAAATATATCGTTAAGAAGAAAATTCGTGCCCCAATGAGGTTTTGTATTAAAGGGGAAAAACCTTTTGAGAACCAGATTCATGGGGTTGACTTTTGTGCTTTGCTTCCAAGATCCTGGAAATAATTTCCTTGGAAAGTCTTTGGACGTCAACGAATTATCAATATGATTTTGCACGTTGGTTTATCTAACTTCAGGCCGTTGAATCGTTAGATCTTCATTCGGTGTGAAGAGGCTCTTACTTTGAAACCATATCTTCAGCATGTAGGTCTCTCTCTCTCTCTCTCTCTCTCTCTCTCTCTCTCTCTCTCTCTCTCTATATTGCGATAAACAAACACGGAAGGTAAGCGGTTTGAACTACTATCATCATTTGCTAATAAATAATAATAATAATAATAATAATAATAATAATAATAATAATAATAATAATAATAATAATAATGCTGCAATGCTTGTAGCGAATTTGACAGGAGGGAAAGTATACAATTTATAAAGATTTGGTGCAAAAATGGTACCGAGACAAGAGTGTATTGTCTGTGGCTAATCAGTTTTATTTTCTGTAAAAGAAAGCTATTGTTCGGCTTTGTCTGTCCGTCCGCACTTTTTCTGTCCACTCTCAGATCTTAAAAACTACTGAGGCTAGAGGCCTGCAAATTGGTATGTTGATCATCCACCTCCGAATCATCAAACATACCGAATTGCAGCCCTCTAGCCTCAGTAGTCTTTATTTTATTCAAGGTTAAAGTTAGCCACAACCGTTCATCTGGAAACGATATAGGACAGGCCACCACCGGGCCGTTGTTAAAGTTTCATGGGCCGCGGCTTATGTAGTATTATACCGAGACCACTGAAAGATAGATCAGTTTTCGGTGGCCTTGATTATACGCTGTACAGAAAACTCGATTGCGCCGAAGAAACTTCGGCGCATTTTTAATTTGTTTTCTTTTTCTTTTCTTTTTCCTTTTTTTTATGGTGAAGATGGAGTGATGCAAAAGTTAAAGAAATAACAACAGATAAAGGTACAAAGTTGCAGGATAAGGTAACTGGTCTTGAATGGGGTGTGAAATGTTCACAGATGATACAGTACTGATCGGAGATAGTGAAGAGAAATCTCATAGGCTAAAGAAAGGGCTTGAAAGTCTTTGCAAGGAGAAAGCTGAGAGTTAACCTGGGCAAGGTTATGAGGGCAAATGGGAACCAGGAAAATGGAGTAGTGAACTATAATACATTTGGGCAGTTAGAGATGAAAGCAGAAGATTTTTATATAAGTGTCCAGGGGTCAGAATATGTGTACAAAAGACTAGAGGAGTAGAGTACCTATAGAAGTCAGTGGTGGACTTGATAAAGTGATTATTGTTAAAATGTTTTGTCGAGTATTGCAAGTGGGCTTTCCCTAGCGTTTAGTAGCCGAGATCTCGAAGTAATACCATGACCCTTCGGGAGATTATACGCACTCAAAAGTTCTGAATGAGGTTACATATCGATTTCGAATAAATTAGTATGTTCCTATCTTAGATACCAGCGGATATAAATTATCTACTTTTTTATCCCTAATGGGCATTTGTGATAGTGATAATGGTAATAGCGGTAATAAACTCATATGTTCGTAAGTTCTAAGAATATTTTATTTTTTCACTTTTTTATTAGGAATATATTTTTTATTTAAAACATGCAGTTGATCTTATATTAAAAGCCTGATTTCTTTAAAAGAGATAAAATCATTGTTGTTATCACATAGCCCCATTGTAAATAATGTTGAAAGAACAGTGACAAAAACAACAAAATGAGCAGACTCAGCGTCACTACAATATATAATGTTTATCATTAGTATTTATACCATTAATAGCACCTATCTTAGTACCTGCCAGTCAATTCATAAAGTCGTTTGAGCTTGGTAAAAAAAATATCAACAGGCAACCCAAATTGCAGACCGATTTCTGCAACTTAAGTTTATTTATAATACCTTCATTTATAAATAGTAATTAAAGGTTATAAATCAGGATACTTAAGGAATCCCCCGTTATAATAGAAGGAGTCTGCATCTCATAATTTTAGGCCTTTCATAAGAAATGAACCATTTGCACATTGCAAATATATGCAGATCAGTTTACTACGTTGATACTAAATAGGTGCATTTTTGTTATTTCTTGCAAAATAAGAATTACCTTTGCAATTGTGTTGATAAAT
>NC_089758.1:16134233-16149233 GCF_040412425.1 Macrobrachium rosenbergii
TACATTTGTTCGTGAACGATTCGCAAATGAATGCGAGCTGCATATGTTCAGCTGTGATGAAAAACTAGATTAATAACTTAATTATTTCATATATGTACAAAATCTAACAAACCTGTTTCTCTTTTTTGTCTATCTCTTGAGAGGATGTTAAAATAAGTTGTTGGATATATGCTGGCATTTTATGTTGGCTTCTTACCAAATAAAATAAAACTTTTACCTATATGCATATGACAAACCGAACGCAAGCCACGATTTTCGTAGAGTTGATCTCAATAACCAAAGCGTCACCTCTGAATTGTCATTATCTTATTAGATTTTCTAGCCTCTTATTAAACATCTTCATTAAATCATTCACCTTTGTAATAATGCTGTTGAACAGAATCTAATGCATCCTTTGACCGTGAGATAGATGGTTTCATTTAGGACAAAGATAACCTTTCCTGTCTGTTAATTTTTCTCACTGCACAATTTCCTGTCATGTGGGACACGAAACAAAGATTATAACGCGAATCTGGTATATAAAAACTTCATAAATTTAGGACGTTATTGTATTTGTAGTTGCTTTAGGATACTGGCGTGTGCATGACGCCTTATATCATTCTGAACCCATCACCAACCAAATTTACTGTCGTTTCTAACACCACTAATACCAAATCTTTCGCCATTTGTCCCAACACTTAGCTTTAGAATCATCGTAACTCAGTAACTTTCAGAATTTGCGGTGACAATTACCAACAGCTGGGCCGGAATCCCATTGTTTTAAGGATATGAGGACGCCGACACCCTGATCCGCCGATTCTACAAACAAAGACATTCGAGAAACGCTCCAGAAAGATTGATTTATTCACAGTCTATTGAGGATAACGAAATCATTCATATTTTCATGAATATAATGCTTCTGAAAGGATTTATTATCCCTCAAGGAGCACTGATGTTTTTGTAATGGAATACTTGTTCTTGGCTTTTCGTTCTCTTTTTGAATATTCTTAGAGGTGAAAAGTTTTAGTCTGGCATTTCTTTCGGGGGGTCAGCCTTGTCTTTCTCGCATCCTTTCCATTATTCTATTTTCTTCCAGCGTCAGCTACAAAAAGACATTTGGTTTTCCAGTTCTGTTTGCCTTTGTAAACTTTAATGATATTACGTTTAGTGTTTCAGATAAGCATGTTTCAGTTTTAAGAGAAATAATATGTATATCAGTCAAGGCATGAATGAATTCGATCCATTAATATCCAAAGAAATATATCTGATCCATAAACTGTAAGAAAGGCAGTTTGCATGAGACAAGTGCAAAAAGGTGTGAGACCATCTGCATAGATAAACAGATTTGTAAATAGAGTACTGAACTCAGAAACGGTGTAAATATTTAGTTTCCAGCTGTCTGTCTGTTCGTTTGTACCGTCGTTCGAGTACATTGTTGTAAATTTCTACCACTGTATATCAGTCCTCTGGAAAGGTCTGAGACATATCACTACTTGTAGTTTACAGTTGTTTCATCTTGCTCCTTCTTTTTCTTGTGCTCTAAGAACTCTTCTTCTTCTTTTAACGTGCATTTTCCCCATGTGTATGGGGTAAGCAACCTATCAATATATAATCTCATTGTTCTGAAACGATTTAACCTAACTTTAATTTTCAAACGATTATCTTTTCTTTCTGTTCTTATTAAGAAAACTGGAAAAAAGGCACTAGTCTACATCTACCCGTACGAGGACGCACCAATTATAGGGTCACCGAACCTAATCGTGATTGGCTGGTCGGCACCCACCATTGGTTTCAATGAAATCGGCTGCTGATATTTACTAACAATTCCAAAAAACATACTAGGCTATCTTATCGTGTTCCAATCACCCATTATAGATTACAACAGCTCAGATAGTGGCGGAGTTATTCGGTAATTGCTGATCTTGTCGTTAAATTACACCAGTATCAAGGAGGATTTATAGCTGGGTTTTACGTCCTTATCTGGCTGCATGGGTGTGTAAAAAACTGTTATTAGGCTAGAGGTTAAATTAATTTGGAAGTAAAATGCCAAAAAGTTCATATCAATTGGACAGACACATTATTAACCCAAGTAATGTCAAACAACAGATAAAACACACGCACACATATATATGTATGCATACATATATATATATATATATATATATATATATATATATATATATATATATATATATATATATATACATATATACACATTCATACAGTACATACATTCATACAAATATCCATATATATAAAGCAAAAAATAGGTAAATAATGATGTAAATATATATAGATTTACAGTTTATGTATTCAGTATTGTCATAAATTTTTAATGAAAACTGAATGATGACAGTCTTTCTTCAAACAAGAATGTGTAGACTTGGAATTTCGTATTATACTAGCTTCCAAATTAGGTTTTCACTGTGGATGAGTAATATGAAAGCATTGTTGCCTGGAACGTATCAGGGTTCCAGTAATAATAATAATAATAATAATAATAATAATAATAATAATAATAATAATAATAATAATAATAATGATAATAAACTTCATCATCATCATCATCTTATGTGACCTCTGTATAAAATACTGTATGCAAATGCATAATATGAATACTTATAATAGATACAATATTACATATATTTGGTGTCAGTTCCTTCAGCATTTTTATTCAGAAAAATTACATTTCCTTTCTGGTCTGACATTTATCTGTCTAACAAAAATAATGGCAGCGTTAGAAGATTCTATTTGTTGTACATTCCTATATTGATTTCCGCAAGAATTATGTAAAAAGTAATTACCTGGCAATTTGGAAAAGAAGATTAATATTAAAGATGGATTACACAGGATTATTTTTTCACTGGGCTTAATTGGAAGTAAAGCTATTAAAATGGCCGGCTATTAATACTTTTAAAAGTTTTACGGGAAAAAATGGTGAGGCATCAAATATTCTCTTTAATTTTTTAGTGAGCATTGGTGCTATTCATATTATATAGTTTTCTAACCAATAATGAAAAATAAACAATAGCAAAACAGCATCTGATGATTTCGAACTGGAATTCCAATGTTCAGTACATGTGAAACAGAATATTTCGCAATGAATATAAATTTATTGTCAATTGTACATTGCATTGTGAGGTTCTTCTGGATGTTTAATAAAGTAATTCCTCCTAGATGGAATCGTGAAACGGGACAAAAACGGATTCATACTTGAAATATAACATGGTTGGATTCATAAAATGAATTTTTAGTAATTATAAATATTCATATCCAATAAAGCGTTTTTTAGAACCAACCTGGTAATGAGCATGAAACAGCATAATAGATTATATCACAATGGAACATCTGTGGACATAAAAGATTTAGTGAAAGCAGCCTTTCCCACGTCAGACAATCTATCCAAAATAAAGTCCACAGAATTAGTCTATGTGTTAATTATATTACGTTTTATTTAAATAATCGTTTTATATATCATACTTCATAGAAAGCAACATTCTTACTGTACAACGTTGCGATTAAAAGAATACACTACAGTAAAAAAAAATTTCATTAGCAAAGGCAGTGTAATGAGACAAAGTATATGTGTTTTTTATTGGAATGGTAATTGCTGCAAGAAACTTATTGTCTGAAGATTGAATTAAGTATGTAGGAAAATGTACTTAAGGATTTCCGGGATATAAAAGATGCTAACAAAATATCAGGAACGTAAGTAAATTTGATATTCAACCAGGCACTAAAACAAGAGACATCTTCGAGTTGCTTCAAGCACAAAGTTCCTGAAACAAGGAGAATAAACATAATAAATATTCTTGAAGTTCTAGAATAGTACGACAGTCCTTGAAGATTAAAAAAATCCAAATGAAGATTTATAACATGTTGAATGATTTTTCTAGCTCTGCTAAAGTTCTCCAATTATGGGACTTTCATGATTGGAGATGCTAAACTAATTTTACAGCAATAAAGATCAGTAATTTATCCAGACGTCGTTGCTACTTAAGCGTTCCCTGGCCATTTGTTTTTTTTTATTTATTTATTGTTTTGCTTTAGGTTAAGCCAACCTTGTGCTGGCACGGGCTTGTGCTCCTTGATTATCCCGTAATTTTGTGGTTAGGGGAGGGATGGGTGACATGGTATGGGATAGCAACCTCATCTTAAAAATTAATGCTTATGAAGAGACCCCCTTCACTCCTTGGTCACAAGACCGGATGAAAGACTACGATTGAGTATATGATTTGCAAGAGACCTTAGCAGTCTGGTATCAGCTGCAATGGGATACACTGAGGCATGAGACGGCAGCAGAGTGAATGTCCGCGGACGATATGACGGCCTTCGTCCAGGGGAAATTAATGCAATGAAACGAGTAACTTAAACTGAAAGGAAAACACTACACATTTAGCGAATTATCCTTAGGTAAAATGAATGGTACACACGAGACAGGGTATTCTCTATTAAACGCGTAATATTTCACGATCGGGCCTCAGCACTAACTAAAGGGGAAATGCTGGTCTCAGCGCGATATATTTTGTAAAAGGAAAGGCCGTAAACATCTGGTGCAACTTGGTTCTCTTATATTCGTATGCCACATTAAATTTACTTTAGTATACTATACTTATTGTTATTATTTTTTACCCTTCTTTCTTCACAAGGGGTACTTCCCTAGAAAAGAAAACACTATGGTCACTGGAACATTCACGACAAATTCTATATTGTGGATGAAACCCCTGTGCGATTAAACTTCCATAACACGTCACATCATATGCTGTACACAGAAGGGTCGCCCTTACATACCTTGTACCATTGATCTCATTTTTTGCACGAACTCTCTCGTTAGATTTTTTTTTTTTTTTACACCATTTACTCATTTCTTTCTAGGTCTTCCTCCCCTCGTTCTTCACAGCTCCTCCGAACTGTGTATCTTTTAACCAAGTTATCAGCCTCCATTCTCTCCACATGACACTGTTATCTCTAAACTCTAAACCATCCTTCTACCCACGCTAACCCTTTTACAACTGCCTATACGTCAAATATTACATAAATACTCCATCATTATATCTCCAAATTTCTTTCATTCGCATTCACCATCTATAAATCACTTCCATAGAGGAGAGTTAGCTTAACACTATAAATCACTTCCATAAACTGCCTAGAGTTAAATATTAACATAAAAATCACATCATAAACTGCCTAATTTCTTTCAAATATTACATCTATAAATCACTTCCATAGATTATATTAGCTCCAAAAATCACTTCTTTTAACACTATAAATCACTTCCATAAACTGCATCTATAAATCATAAGTTCCATCATTATATTCCAAATTTCTTTCAATTCACTCTATAAATCACTTCCATAGAGGAGAGTTAGCTTAACACTATAAATCACTTCCATAGAGGAGAGTTAGCTTAACACTATAAATCACTTCCATAAACTGCCTATACGTCAAATATTACATAAGTACTCCATCATTATATCTCCAAATTTCTTTCATTCGCATTCACCATCTATAAATCACTTCCATAGAGGAGAGTTAGCTTAACACTATAAATCACTTCCGTAGAGGAGAGTTAGCTTAACACTATAAATCACTTCCACACTAACACTAAAACACTTCCATAGAGGAGAGTTAGCTTAACACTATAAATCACTATAAATTAGCAACACTATAAATCACTTCCATAGAGGAGAGTTAGCTTAACACTATAAATCACTTCCATAGAGGAGAGTTAGCTTAACACTATAAATCACTTCCATAGAGGAGAGTTAGCTTAACACTCCTTTCATACATTCCACCATTGGCTCTCATAGACACCCCAAGGTTCCTCCTCATCTTTTATCCGTATTCTGCTGCCTTTCTTACTTCACATATTCTGCGCCTCACCTCTCCTCGCATCCAGATATCTTGACTCCCAAATACTTGTATTAGCATCTTCTTCTTCCATTTCTGTTTCCCATTAACCCTCAACCTTGCCCACGTTCCCTCTCAACCTTCTCCTAGTAAACGCTTTCAAGACCTTTCTCTAATCTCTGAAATTTCTCTTCACTATCCAGGATCAGTATTGAATTATCTGTGAACGTTTCACACCCCATTCACGACACGTCTTATCCAACAACTTTGTACATTAATTTACATTAATTATTCTTTCTTTAACTTGAACAGCAAGAGAGACAACACATTCTTGTCTCAGTCCCGTTTCAATACAAAATCCTTCACTCTCGGGCCTGTAAAATCTGACACTGGCTTCATTGTCATTATTATTATTATTACTATTATTATTATTATTATTATTATTATTATTATTATTATTATTATTATTATTATTATTATTATTATTATTATTATTATTATCGAAGAAGTCTCAGATATCACCTATTTTCTGTTCAGCAAAAGATAAAAATAATTCCGAGCGTTTACGTTGCGTGGCTATTTTTCGTAATATTAGAGAGAGAGAGAGAGAGAGAGAGAGAGAGAGAGAGAGAGAGAGAGAGAGAGAGAGAGAGAGAGAGAGAGAGACTCATGCCGAAAATATAGATTCAAAATGATAACCTCCTACCACCGAATAAAGAGGTCATGAATTGACAAAATTATTTTGATAAATCGTTCTTAGAAATTCTCCTCCAGGACCTTGAAAGAGTGCAAAAGTCAATCCCATTATTAATTAATCTGGTTCTCAAACTAGTTTTTTACCCTTTAATGCCAAGCATCATTGGCGAACGATTTTCTTCTTGACGAGAGTCTCATATACAAATTCCGACCATCTTTAAGTGACGAACATGAAATGATGAGTTGCTTATGAGAAGGGGAAATCTGACCTCAGCGTAGGCTATCAAGAGCACTTCATTTTTCTCGAGTGTTTGACATGAGGGAGAGCAGGTTAATTAATTATGTTATAAAACATTTACAGAAGAGTAAAAAATCCGTAATTAAGACGCTTTCCTGGCTGCATGGATGTAAGAGTGATGTTTTTCTTTTTTATATTTTTTCTGTTTTTATTTAACATTTACGATATTAGTTGGTAATTGATAAAAAGACATCCTAGATGACCGGTTCAGTATTACTCACAGTAAAGCGAAGGTGTCTCAAAACTGCGTATGATTCGTGCTTAAATCACCAAACTAGTGATATGGATAAACACTGCATACACACACACATACCCATATTTATATATATATATATATATATATATATATATATATATATATATATATATATATATATATATATATATTATATAATGTGCATTGTGTATTCACACTTACAACCAACTGTTATTAATCTGTTTAGGTTTCCTCTCTTTATAACCGGGCCAGCTTAAGATCTTAAACCACTGGTTACTGTACAAGTATGAAGAGTGAGTGTACCTAAGTCGGAGCTTCTGGATAATATGTGGGCTTACCTTCTCCACCTCCTCTTTTATTACCGCCATTTTTGTCCGAATGGGTACACTTGTAACAGTAATAAAATGGTACAAATGCATACGATGTTCCCGAGCTTTAGTAAAAATCAGGGGAAGAAAAACCAGATTTCACGTCGAGAGCTTCAGGCTACGTACGAATTTATTCAAACGCTGCAATTCAGAGGATAGCCTTCCAATTTATGTTGAATCAAAGCAATTTCGCGCAACTCCGTGGACGCGATTTGATACATTTCTTGTTAGAAAGGTTTTCCTGCAAAATCAGTTGCGGGCTCATAGGGATTTCGCGTAGACAAACTGTTTCATTCAACCTATTGACTTGGCATTACACACTGGCGTTACTTTAAATAAACCGATATATTCAGATACATAACATGGGAGAAGAGTTTCTCTTATAAATGGCTGAAAATATTTGATACATATAGCAAGGCTTCATAGATATAATCTCTTACAATAAAAACAGGCTTCAGTAATGCATTATAAATCCTATAAATGGATTTCATGTGTTGGGATAACTGTCATTTAAAATTACGGTCCATGGCATTGTCGTGACACCTGTGGAAATGTTTGCTGTGGTGGAATATGCAATCACAAACTGTTTCCCGGAAAAAATATTGATACTGTGATTAAGTCTCTATTGTCAGGGAGACTCGCCTTTTTTGCTGTGTTTGTCGGCATATTCTATATTGCCTGCAACAACTGTGCAATTTACAAGGAGCAGGAGTTAAAAACGTCGGTACAATTTTGTTTGCATTTTAATATGTTCAGCTTTTCCGGAGTAACTGAATAAATATGGAATTGGAAGGTAATGATTGTTTCGTTATGTATGTTTTTTAATCAATTCCTTTTATCGTTATTAATTTTTTTTCTATCAGCTTTTTTTTCATACTTAGCAAATTCATGGGTTTTGGGTTATTCCACATTACTTTATGAAGTTCATGATTATCACAAAAAATATCCATTACCATAAATTTTAAGAATAATACCGATGAAAACTACAGTTATTTCGGCTTCAAAGCGTCTATAAAAAATTCCAGACAGCTTTCGAGGGCCTGGGCAGGTCTCGTTAATAATGAGCGAGATACTGATGATATTGATGGGACGATCTTATGAGCAGCAGAGGAAGCAAATCATTATCGCAAAGAAGGCTAAAAACCCTTTATGTTTACGGTGAAGGCCATCAGAACTTAATTAAAATAAGTAATCTCTCATGCACTGTGATATAATATTATACGAAAGGCCAGCTTGCTCACGACACTGTGGGTTGTTCATATTGAAGGAAGATCGAAATCGCTAAGGAATGTTGACATCAAAATGCTTGCATTTTGTGATAGTGCAACAGAGACAGTAAGTTCTTAGGATAATAGAAAAATGAAAACTGTCATAATTGAAGTGGAAAGCAAAATGCCGAAAATACCGAGACTTTAGAAGTCTTAGACAGTTTTTGTTCAATATTATATATTCTCGGTCATCATCAAAATCTCTAGGATTATAAGGGTTTGTATACTGTACTATGCACTTTCTCTTCTATCGTTAGAGGTTTCACTAGGAAATAGCATCTTACTTAGATATACCATTAAGGAAATACAGACATCCATTAAAACCTAGAGGGCAAACTGAAATGCAATTTGATTCAGAAATTTATAAACCTGATTCACTAGAACAGACAGTAATGCAGAATCATCATCCTAAATTAGAGATAACGCTCATATACTGAAATGATATTGTCATAGTTACCTTAAGAAGAAGGAAAATCACAGTCGTTTTATTACAGCCTCCGTAAAAGTGGTTGGAGGAGTTTTGCATTCACCTGTATCAATGTATTTTGCCCTGTCATTTCACATAATATTTCAAGGATTTACCAAGAGATCACCTGACTTACTGTAGCTGATTTTGCCCGCAGCACTATGCAGGCTGTGTTATTTTCTAGTACAAGGTTTAATACGATTCACTTTGCTAGGAATTTCATTTTTATTTTGGGTACAACTTAAACGTGGGATAGCTTGCTTAGTGCAGTTGTGAAGTCTTCTGACCCCCAAATGTTTAAGTGAGGAGCAAATTCATTCCTGGGTTTTGCTGACGTCTCCTGAATGGAATGTGTATCGGTTTTATTTTCTATTCCTTCATATTTGCTTATTTATCACCTTTCCCTATAACTTGTCTCCTTCTCTCTCTCTGCAGGCTGATTTCCCTTTAGAGCCCTTTTGGGTTTACAGTCCCTTGACCCTGCCCGTGTGGATTTTCAGCTGGAGATTTAAAGAAGTCAAGAAAGGAAAGTGTTTATGCTGGCGTGGGTATGCACTTTTTGCCTATTATTATTAGTATATTATTAGCATATTATTATTAGTATATTCTGCTTGACTTTCTTTTGTCTATAGTGTTTCCCAGTTCTTTAGTTCAGGTAGAATGACGGAATGTATATATATATATATATATATATATATATATATATATATATATATATATATATATATATATATATATATATATATATATATATGTATATATATGTGTGTGTGTGTGTGTGTACACACACACACACACACACACATATATATATATATATATATATATATATATATATATATATATATATATATATATATATATATATATATATATATATATATATATATATACATTGCAGCATGAAGGAACGCATGCTTGAGAATATCACAAAATCCACGTAAGAAAATGAGTGAAAACGGGGACTTTGAAAGTAGTTTATTCTACATTTTCAAGTTCACACTGAATGCAAAAGAAGTTGGCAAGGAGTTCTGTCAACTTCTTTTGTATTCATTGTGAACCTGGAAATGTAGAATAAACTACGAAAGTACTTGTTCAAAGTCCCGGTTTTCACTCATCTTCTACGTGAATTTTGTGATATATATATATATATATATATATATATATATATATATATATATATATATATATATATATATATATATATATAATGGACCAGTAGTGAGAAAGGCTATCCCCGGGCTGGAGGACGGCACGTTTAAACATCGAGTTCGTTAACTGTAGGCTGTCGTTAACAGATCAATAAATGAAGGATAGATTTTTTCTCATGGTGTACAATATTAAATAAGAGAACATTGATCATATATGGTGAATAAGAAACAGAGAAGGGAATGATGAATAAATATAGACTAACAAGCAGGGCAAAGTAAGTAAGTATAGCTTAGTTTAACCAGACCACTGAGCTGATTAACAGCTCTCCTAGGGCTGGCCCGAAGGATTAGACTTATTTTACGTGGCTAAGAACCAATTGGTTACTTAGCAACAGGACCTACAGCTTATTGTGGAATCCGAACCACATTATAGCGAGAAATGAATTTCTATCACCAGAAATAAATTCCTCTAACTCTTCATCAGCCGGTGGCGGAATCGAACTCCGGTCCATCGAATGACGGTCTGAAGCTCAACCAACTCGGCCAACAAAGGGCTTGACAAGCAGGGCAAAAAAAAAAACGTATCATAAAAACGTATCATTCATGCATTCCAGTATATTATGAATCTCCTTGGCACTATCGCAGGAGTGGATATCACATTTAATCGCAAAACAACAGCCCATAAAGCCGTGTAATGGTGCAGATGAGATATTCAAACGCGTGACACCATCGTGAATCGCATCGGAGAAGCTGCGATATCAGAAGGTGATGTGAAGCTTCAATAGTTAAATCTCATTCAGATTATCAGCAATGACGTTAATCTAATTTCGTAAGGGGGTTCATGTTGTAATTACTGAGACAGATGAGATTTGCGAAGTAGGCCAGTCCATTTGGCAAAGCTATTTTAGAGATCAGTATTCATAAGCGAATTATGTAAACAGAGTCGTTCTGTTAATTAAAAGATAATTCATCTGTATAACCGGTACCTTCCTGTTATTATTATTTTTCTACTTTAGTTAGGTTCCTACCTTCTGTTGTTGAATATATAATATTTTTTGTCTATTCGTCTCTCGTTTCCTCTTATCACTTTCTTCCACTTTCACTGCCCTTTATGTTCTTTTCCTTATGCTGAGTTTTATTTCTAACACCAACTTTTTTTTTTCATTAATCTTATATACATATCATTTCACACACTTACTCACACCAAAAGTGCGCGAGCACACAAGCGAGCACACCCCACATACTAACAAACACACAAACATATACATTTTATATATATATATATATATATATATATATATATATATATATATATATATATATATATATATATATATATATATATATATATATATATATATATATATATTATATATACCAACCACACACTGCACACAAAAAAATATATCTGAATGACATTCAATAAACTCTCTCTCTCTCTCTCTCTCTCTCTCTCTCTCTCTCTCCTCTCTCTCTCTCTCTCTCTCTCTCTCTCTCTCTCTCTCTCTCTCTCTCTCTCTTTCCCACCCCCCACCCCAACACACCCATTCCCTATTATAGAATTCAACCTAAGGCCGTGTATTCATGATCAAGTTTACCTGTCATTTCTTCTGTCAGTTCATCGAAACTGCCATTAAAAATTATGTGTAGAGAACAGTTTTTGGGCGGAGACAGTCCACTCACCAGAACTGTTGAATTGATGGTATTATCTAAATATTTTCCAACTGACTGACATGTAATTGCACATGTGGACAGGTTAGTGCCAATTTCGTGACTGTTTCCCGCTTTGATTAAAATATGAAGAAATTATGTATAGGCATTATTCATTTCACTGTTAGACCTTTTAACGCTATTTGTAAGCCGTTGTAAGTCCAAATCATGCAACAAAAATCTGAAAAATATTTCCATGTGATACAGACAATTTGGTTTAGGCCAAGGACAATGATATCTTTTATGATTATGTGTTGATGAAAGTAAACTTCACTGTCCAATTCATAAAAACACTAAACCAACCCCTCAGTTCTAATTTAAACTCATGCACTAATATTGTATGAGAGTAAACGTCTTTTTTAATAAGAAATATTTAGTCTATGCTTAGTTACGCCTTTTTACGTCTTTCCTATTATTAAGTGAATTGCTGCAAGCGTTAGCCTTCCACCCCCTCATCGTATTAAGAAAAAAAGTAGCAAAACACTTTCCTATACGGCTAACTTCAACTCGTGATATGTATTTTTTATTGGTTTTAGGGACGTTTTTAACATATAGTAATAAATTACAACCATTATCGTACTCTTCTCCATCTTGGTTTTAAAAGAAACAAACGTAAGTTGCCCTGCCACTCCTGTCGTCGGAAACAGGGCTTCTGGCTATGGAGAACAATATCACGACCACTAGATCATGAAGGTCTTAGTTCTTAAGAGTAATGCCTCTATTAATCCCTTGGGCAGACAGGCCTATAAATGAAAATCTCTTTTCTTTCAGTGTTCATTCTCTTCTCTCTGTCAACTTGAATTAAACCATTCTCAGTTGAAAAATAGCTTCTTTCCTTGTCTTCAAACATTACTTAGGTCGATGTTCTCAGGAGTTGGTGGAATTCTTGACTTCGCTCTATATCGAAATAGAAAATTAGATAAAGCTATTCTTAGAAATGCTCTTTCTAGATACTGCAATCACTATACTTTGGCTGACTGATTGTTGTGTCATTTAGTTTTGAGGCGCAAAGCGACATTTTTATAAAATCGAGAAAAACATACTCAGGTTTGCTAACCCTCAAACAGTAATATTTTTGTTATTGTTCACGCTAGAAAGCTTTCCTTTTTAAATGAAAGCTTAATTATTTTTATATCAGTTAAAAAATGTGTTTTTACAAATTCTAAAAGGTGCTGGAAAGTTTTGCTAACTTTCAAACGCAATAAGATTCTCATCTTTAATGGTAGTGGGGTAATTCTTATTACTAATGCCAGGATATTCATTATGCAATGAATAGGAACAGTTTTATGAATATAACAAAATATATTGAAAAATATTTTTCACACAATTTTTATCGTAGTAGTTTTGTTATTCTTATCATTAAGGAGCTAATACCTTTTTTTTTCAAACGACAGCTTCTTAAAGGATGCTTATAATGCAATAAACAGAAATAAAAAAAAAAAAATGGAAGATGAATAATATTTCGAAAACACAAATCAAAAGTTTTGCAAACTTTGAACAACTATAACTTGGTTATTATTTATTTCAGGAGGCGAATCCTTTACTCGAATGATTGCTTATTAAAAATGCATTTTAAAAGATGTTGAAAAACTCTAAAAATAAAATGTTATTTTTAAAAGATGCATCAAACTTATGCTAATTTTGAACAACAATAACTTTGCTATTTTCGAAGTTAAATCATTAATTTTTAAAATGAAAACGTATTCAGAGATGTTTATCATTCGCTAAAGCTTACTTTGGTACATTGGTCACATATTTTTATGAAAACTTAAGTGACAGCTATTTGTACTGAATCACAATATCAGTACTAATAGATTTTCATTAATCACAGAATAATCTGAAGCAAGTCATATACTCAAAATTACAAAAGTTCGCAGTTATTCTTACTACATTACTTTGATGTAATAAACTCTAGTTGGCAAGTTATACTCCAGATAATTCTCCTTATTTCTTTCACTACCCCACTAGCTAAAGGACTAACGTTCAACATACGCAAAAACAGTAAATAAAGTGATTTTAGAAGGTACTGAGACAAGAGGTGAAAAACAAAGCAAAAGTTAATGTGAGTATGGTCTAACGATACTGCGCTCTCATTGGCTACAGGTCCAAGAATGTTGGTGAGCTTTTGGGTAGCAACTTTCATCTCTGGCACCCCAGCTGATCGAGGTCTCATTTTGCTTTGCTTTGATTTTAAAGATTTATACACACACGTAGGCCCGACTTAAAAGATAGATGCAAAAAAAAAAAAAGGGTGGGGTGGCCACCAGGGATGTTAAATATATCTGATACTGCTTGTCTGCCATTATCCAAGTGAATAATTCTTCAATGGAACCATAGTAGTTTGTCCATCCGGTTTCATCCTAAATGAAACTTAGTAGGTATGAATTGACTCATTTGATTATCTTGACTTTCATTTCCTGTGATAAGATATAGATTTTTACCTGGCAAATAAACTTTTCTAAAAAAAAATTTATTCATCTTACTCTTGGATGCATATGAACCGAGCAACTTTTTATTCCCTTCAGAAAAAGAAGACATAAAGGATTTTGCATATTGCATTAAAGAAAGTCAATCGAAAAAAGTAAACGTTCATATTTCAGGAAGCTAAGGTCCGTTTCACACGAGCGACGTAATGTCACGCAGGAATGGTCGCAGGATGGTTTCATGGCCCACCCCCTAAAAAAAAAAATGGTTAAAGGAAAAAATCCACGATTTGAAAGGCGGCGAATTTCAGACTTTTTTTTTTTTTTTTTTTTTTTTTGGTCACTCGTGAAAAGTTTTCTAATTGATCCAAAGGGATTTCAAAGGAGCTTTGTTTCCGAGCTTCCTTTGTGGTTCAATTATGTTGGTCATGAAAGCTGCACTGTCAGCGAGCATCCCAGTGCAGGAATTTTCTTTATTCTTTATTGCGTTTTTGCTTATATTCTCGAACTTAGTATTGATGAATATTACATTTTTCTATGATTAGCATGAGATTTAAAAAAATTTTTTTCTTTT
>NC_089758.1:16161733-16214233 GCF_040412425.1 Macrobrachium rosenbergii
TGGTTACCTAGCAACGGGACCTACAGCTTATTGTGGAATCCGAACCACATTATAGTGAGAAATGAATTTCTGTCACCAGAAATAAATTCCTCTAATTCTTCATTGGCCGGCCGGAGAGTCGAACGCGGGCCCAGCAGAGTGCTAGCCGAGTACGATATCGACCCGTCAATGAGGAACTAGATCTACCAATAAAATATAGTGTGTAGGAGAGCTATCCAAACGCGGAGCCAAAGGTTAGAGGTAATATTGTTATATTTTAACAACAAATTGTAAAAAAAAAAAAACTTGAAATCTTTACATCATAATCCAGCATTTGCTTTACAAGCAGAAACACTCAATTTGATCTGATATGGCAATGTGACTACAACCATTGCCTTCATTTTTCTTTATTTTCAATAAGTCTTAAAACCCGAATAATTTTATAGAAGATAATGGGATAACTAAATGTGAAAATATGAGAAGTTAAATAATGCGAATGCTGATAATATTCCCAACATCCTCTTGTTGTTGGGAACTCGCAAGTAACTTTCCATAGCGATGGTGAAAATAAAGTAAAAAAAAAATGGTAGTAATTTTAATTATCTACGAATTGCACCTGTTTCTCTCTCAACACAAATACAAGTCTGTTTGATCTATCCTCTTAACAGTATCATATGTTTTTTGTCACAGATTGTCGACAAAAGAGTATTGCCAGGTTCCTTGTAGTCTTATGGTAATAAATGTAGACATTGTATTATTGCGGATTAATATGAGACCATCCAGCTTATGCAGCACGCTATAAAAAAAAATATTAAGAACGGCTCACTCTGGATTAAGTAGTGAATTAAATGAAAAAGACAGAATTCCATTTTGTCAGTGGAAGTATAGTCATGGTTCAGTTAACATAGAAGCGTTCTAATTTCTATTCTTCTACTTATTTTAGACAGATAGAGCTGTAAAAATAGACTTAAATAGATTACAGAAAATAAAACTAGGTCTTTTTAAAGTCGCATTTCAAGGGTGCTTTATTTTACGTAATACCACAATATCATTTTAGGTGAATATTTGAGCAGGAGGAAAATTATTGCGCTCCATTAGAGATATTTTCTCTAAAATATTTTGAAAATTTCTAGATTATTTTTCTTTAGCTAGAGAAAAGTTTATGGCTTTCGTTATTTTATCAGTTTCATCAAGCTATTTTTATGCTGTAATTCAGTGCTGCTCTTTTTTCTCATCTAATCTTACTTCCCCATAGCTGATATTTATTGACATTTCATAATTGCAAAAAAACACATTTTTTTTATTCTCTACATAGCGCTGAAAGACAACATAAAGGGCCACTTAATTTGATTGTGTTATTTTGAAATGCAAATCTCTTACTTTTTTAATTCTTCCATTTATATATAAACGCATCGTTCACGTAATGTTTTTATCTGGTTTAAACTCAGCCATCGCCTTTTTTGTAAAGTAATGGAACTATATTGTTTTGTCCGAATCGTTTTCAATTTATTGAATTCGAAACTATTTCCTATTTTCAGTATCTAGACTTTTTCATTTGAGCCGGAGGTCGATATTCTATATCACACTCTTTCCAATATTTTTCAACTCGAGTTTTGATTTTCCATTTTTCGTTTTTTAACCTTCTATGACATTCTTTTATTCTTGTTAATTTCTTTGTCAGTTTTCAAATGCATGATTTTTTTTTTACGTCGATCTCTCTGGGGCTCATTTTCGTTTATTTTCTAAATATAATAAAGTAGAACAAAAGAATAAAAAACGTATTCCAGGTCAGTCCATCTTAGGATTGAATATATCTGTTTTTTTTTTTACCCCAGCATGCAATGTGACATAGCTTGTAAGCATAGTCGGTACATATGTAGTGCACAGGTGACAGTTGTTACTTATGAACGTTTTCTCGGAATGTAGATCACAGTGTGCAGTGGGAAGTCGTAATGTGAACAAGCTCTAAAGCTGTAGAATACATGCTAACATGATTAACTGAATATTTTTTAGGGTTTCCCAATTTCATAACTGGAACGGCATTTACAACAATTATGAGAAACGGATTTGTTCTGATGAAGATGTATTAAACCCGAGGTGCATATTATCACACTGTTCCTTATTCAAATTTTCATGTTCATTAGGAATAAGAGAAATGGTTGCGAAGGAATTTGTAGAATACATTAGACTTGGATTCGTAATAAACATAAGTATCAGTTACAATATTAACCTGCTAAAGTTAGGTATGCAAATAAACATAAAATTTTCCATTCCACATGCTGATAGGTATGATTGTCAGACAGTACTAACTGTGCATTAGGATATCAGCATTCGTACAATATTAGTACTTTGCTGTGCGTATTGAAGGTTGAATATTTACACTAATTTTCTGTCAGTAAAAAAGTTTCTAATATTTACGAGGACTAATTCCGAGTTGCATTAGAAACTTATATTATCTAAGACGCATGGAAAGGTCAAATTATGCATTTCCTTCATAAATCTGCAAGTGAATTAAAAAATAAAACAAAACCAAACTTGCAATACAAGCATGACTAAATCGCCATTATATTGAAGGGATATATTTTCAGTACCTGTTATGAAATGTTTCCCAGCTATTGACAGACATCCAAAATATCGTAAGCAAACTGTTTTTAAATGTACCTCCGATAAATAAATAAATATACTACATTCTCTGATGATGAAAGAATTCGGTGTATCCTTACACGATCCCTTAATTGAAATCGTATACAAAGTAAGCTCTAATGGCCATCCAACTGACATATTTGCAAAACCAAGCTGCTAAATCCAGTTTATCTTCTAGACGTTGTTTGTCAACTTCCTCATTCAAATCTCCCCACTTTATTTATTCATGGAGAGAGAGAGAGAGAGAGAGAGAGAGAGAGAGAGAGAGAGAGAAGAGAAACCGAAGCACTGAAATGTGATATTAATACCTCCATTTTAATGCCACTTGTTCTTGCTAGTCGCAGCTACATTGAAAAGAAAAAGAATATCAAAGGGAATCCAATACCAGAACGTCAGAGTTGAAGAAGCTGGGTCTTCTGTGTTCACATTACTTCAAAGACACAATAATTGGAAAACTTCTGCTGCTGTATTTGGAAGTGTGAATGCAAAGTCACCGTGGAACAGAAGGCAAGTTTAGATGTTGATGATTATCACTGTTATTATTATTGTACAATCATCATTAAGCAATCATTCTTAAAATATAAGGCCTTCATGCAGATGTATAAAACACAAGCTAATGTCCACACTTAACGCATAATTTATGAATAAAAGAAGCCGTTTGAAGTTATAATATATTTGTATGTTTTTTTTTTTATGATAGGACTATTAACGTTAGCTCTCTCTCTCTCTCTCTCTCTCTCTCTCTCTCTCTCTCTCTCTCTCTCTCTGTGTCTTTCTTGGTTTCTGTCTTTCTCTCTCTTTCTTTCTCTCTATCTTTTAAATTATATATAATATATATATATATATATATATATATATATATATATATATATATATATATGACTATGAAATATTTTCTGTTAAAACAGAAACCCATCTAATAGAAGGAGCCCAGGCTCCTTCTATTAGATATATATATATATATATATATATATATATATATATATATATATATATATATATGTGTGTGTGTGTGTGTGTATTATATATATATAGTAGTATATATATATATATATATATATATATATATATATATATATATATATATATATACATTTATGTATTTATATTTATATGAACAAAACGAATCAAAGTTTCCGAAATTTCGAAAATAAATGCCATTACGTTAGTCTAGACAAAGTAATATTCCAGCAACCTCCATTAGGTTCAATATCGCCGGTTTCACGAACTCCAGCGTATACGACATTGTTATTGCCTGTATAAAGTAGCAACATCATGGCGCTTTCCACTAAAAGAAAATGATAATGGCCGTCCTAAACAGTAACATCGCTCCGGTTTTTAATAATAATAATAATATAAAAAGTTTGTAATGGCCAAGCAAGTAACACCACTTGGGAACAGTGTTTCATGTAGCTGGAACCGGTCTTTTCACTTCTTCCTCGACAGGGTACACTGAGACATAATTTCTGAAATGTCTTTTGTCGTCTGCCAGCGTGTGTGTGTGTGTGTGTGTGTATATATATATATATATATATATATATATATATATATATATATATATATATATATATATATATTAACTTTATCACATACACAATTGTTCTGTGCATTAGTAGAATTACTAAAAGGACCTCAATCAAACTGAATAAAAACTCCATTAGATACCATCCAGTTTGAATGAGGTCCTTTTAGTGATATATATATATATATATATATATATATATATATATATATATATATATATATATATATATAATATATGTATATTTAATATATACATATATAATATATGTGTGTATGTATATATACACAAGTATATATATCTATGTATACAATTATATATATATATATATATATATATATATATATATATATATATATATATATATATATATATATATATATATATATATATATATATATATATATATATATATATATATATATATATATATATATTAGAGATATAGAGAGAGAGAGAGAGAGAGAGAGAGAGAGAGAGAGAGAGAGAATACCAAGGAAAAATATTGATGCAGAAAGTATTTGAGTGCATACATGATAAACGTGAATCTCGCTGCGTGTGTTGGCGAGTGTGCATGCGCGTGTGTGTGTTCGTGCGTGTGGTTGTCTGTTTGCGGCAGGTGGGGCATTGTGTGTGAGTTCATGCGTTATTAAAGAACCTTGCCTGCTAGCATATTCATCAACTAAACTTCTGGAAGTTTTTTCCACAAGGAGTTCATCCTAATCCTCGATTCAGCAGTTAACGTATGAATGCGACGGTGGCTTCCAGTTAATAAGTCGAATATACAACATAGCTGCACATACATACTATGTACGTAAACCCACACACTGGGAAGTTCTTCATTGGAGGGGTGGGTAGAGCTCTCGGCCAGCACGCTGTTGGCCCAGCGTTCGACTCTCCGACTGGACAATGAAGAATTGGAGGAATTTATTTCTGGTGATAGAAATTCATTTCTCGTCATAATGAGGTTCGGATTCCACAATAAGCTGTAGGTCCCGTTGCTAGGTAACCAGTTGGTTCTCAACCACGTAAAATAAATCTAATCCTTCGGGCCAGGCCTAGGAGAGCTGTCAATCAACTCAGTGGTCTGGCTAAACTAAGATATACTTTTTCACACACTGGGAAATAGATGCTGTAATAAGCATGTTATGAAATATAAATAAATCCTCTATAGTTTTCACTAATTCCTTTTTGAAACTAAGAAAGCATTTTCTAGTCATACATGCTATAGTGTTGTTAGACATATCATAATAAAAATGTCAATATCCTTTTTCTTTTGGAGAATTATTTGTAGGCTACAATTTCAGTAAATGAATATTCTCATCGACAACCCGCTCAGTGAAAACATAATTTGTCATTTTCCTTGTCAGTGAAGATTTTTAGTAAAAAAATTGTTAGCTCCATCTATATCTAAAATTAACATCATATTGTTTGTGAATATTGATCCTTTTTATCGTAATAAGCTTTATCTATATCTAAAATTAACATCATATTGTTTGTGAATATTAATCCTTTTTATCGTAATATTTTGGTTTTAGCCGATAACGGGGTAGGAAGTGTCTATGGCAAAATTTCTAGATAAAACGGAAACCTCTCTCCTGATGGCTCAGCTTGATAGGGTCTAATAAAAGCCCTTTGTTTTTGCAAGTTTACGAAGGGATAAAATAACTTGCTTATAGGAATCTATTGATACTCAGAAAATTGGCAGACGACGGTTGAGCTTGTATAGAAATAAAAAAGTATTTTCAACACAAATGTGAGCAACAGTAAGCCACAATGGAACCAGCCATGAATTAATGTAAAAGGCACATGAAATATTGCATTACAGAAAATTCAATTGGAAATATTTTTTTGCATCACCGAACCTAATCAAGAGGAGTACGCGAAGATGATTCTGCTGACGATAACCTTTATTTAAAGAGCTTTCTATAGAGTCTAGTTTGACAAAGGAAAGGAGCACAGCTTTAAATGTTAGAGTTGATACCTGGATTGTTTTGCCGTTCCTAAACCGTTGATCGCAACACTTTATTTGTCATAAAGGAAGTTACCAAGAGCCATTAAAAATCGTGACTGATGACTATTTCTGTGAATATCTTAGTCACTCTGCGTTTCATACTGGAAGCAGCAAATCAACTGAATGCGATAGAAATTTGGTCAACATGTGTTTGTAGTGGTTTAACCAACTCAAACACATCAGGGCATTAGTCTATAGAGCTTGAGTGATGTCATTGGCAGTGAAGTGAAAGGATGTCACTGTTGAGGTTAAAACCTCTGGTGAAAAAGCCTGTTTAGCTTTAAGAGATAAAATTCACGACGAGCTAAAAAAGATAGGATCAAGACAAGCTTGAACCCGTGAAACTGATACATCCAAACAGAGTTTAAATTTGAATGTTTTCGGAGGCGTCATTGCATCCAGTGTCAGTAACATCATATCATCCCGAAAGAAACAAAAGTTATAGTCTTTTCTTCTTTCCTTTCTTTGTTTCTCTCTTTAAATCTCCCGCTGAAAACCTTCATGGATAGAGTCAACAGACCATTAAACCCAAGAGGTGTCCAAAGGGAAATCAGCCTGTAGAGAGAGACAAGTTATAGGAAAAGGTGAAAAGTAAATAAATAAGAAGAAATAGAAAATATATTTTATATTTAACTCTTTCTTGTCGTATTTTGCATTTCAATTCTCATAATACTTTTTTTTTTTATTTAGAGAGGGTGGAGTCAGATATTTATAAATAGCCACCATGTTTGTCAACAAGTCCTTAGGGATGAGGGTGCTATCCCCAACCCCCAACCCCTTTTTTGTTTTAACTCCAGCAGACTCTGGTACAGTGAGTGGGCTGGTGCAAGATAGGAACCATTTCGATCTGGTGGGAACAGAGAGCGTCACCTGTATGGACCTTGCAAAATTTTTTGATGGATGAAGTTACTATACTCATGTCGTAATCAGTCCAGACTGCGACCCATCAAAGGTGACTGACAACCAGGTACTTATTTCATTGTAACAGTCAACAAAGGCAGAGTGCTTTTGACACTAATATATATATAATATATATATATATATATATATATATATATATATATATATATATATATATATATATATATATATATATATATATATATATATATATATATATACGGGTGTGTGTGTGTGTGCGTGTGTGTGTGTGCATGCATGCAAGCGTATGTACATACGCGGGTATAGGTATATATTATACATATGTGTTTGCGTATTCATCAGCGTGGCATATCGTTCATGAAAATAAAATTTAATCAAAATTCCATTACGGTAAGCAAAGTTAAATATTCATAAGCCATTCCATGTCATGCCATGCTATAATATATAAGCATCTTCAGTAGGGAACGGTTATGAAAAAATAAAAAAAAATAAAAATCTATTATATCAGTCTGAATAATGGATCAAAAGATATTGAGGCTTCATCGGTGATGCAGTTAATTTTTTGTGGCGAAATTACTCAGTGGCCAAACGAGGTCAATCCCTCAATTTGACAAATTCCGAATCCATCCCTTCATATCTACCTGACTGAAAGGTTTCGTGTGCGCTGTGCTACATTAGTCAAGTATCAGTGATAATGCAGTTATCTTCGTTACTTGTTTGTTATTTCATTTTTCAATCATTCACTTTGTTGTTCCATTCTTCATAATTCTCTTTTGAAACCTGGCACTATATTTCATACGTTTGATGCATTGAAACCTGTTTTGCAAGGCTTATGGGTTAATTTTGTTCGAAAGTTTTCTCATCTGAATGGTAATAACAGTGATAGAAAAATAAAGATAAAAAAAAAAACACTTAATCAATGGGTTTAAGGTGAAAGTAACACCCTCTAGGAGGCCTTTTCCCATATTTTCTTCAATGCACTCTGTTGTATTTGATCATTTATCTCTCTCTCTCTCTCTCTCTCTCTCTCTCTCTCTCTCTCTCTCTCTCTCTCTCTCTCTCTCTCTCTCAGGGGGAATAATATATAGATTTTATTGATATGAAAATTGTAGAGCGAGCTCTTTAAAAATATTAAAACAATTTATCAAATCAAATAACTGAAAAGGACTTATCATGGTTCTCTTCCTTTGCTTTTTATTTATTTCCTAGGTCTGTTTCATAATTGAAGAAAGATACTGATTTCATATACCTTGTAATATCTGAAAAATTAACATTTTTCTAATATACATGAACATTTTTATTTTCTTTTGCAGTTAAACTGTCACTTTTAGCAACAAATAGCTTTAGTTAGTAAAACCAGTGGAAAAAAATGGCAAAAATGTATCGTTGTAAACGGCCTGAGCCATGTGGCAAATACATCAGATAAATAAGAGAAGTCATGAGAATTTTATAGGCACAAAACGTAAATGTTTCTAAGAGAACAGTGTCCCGTGGTTTATTAAAGATATCCTTTAAGGGCTGCAGATATGTCCTAATAATAATGCTGTTTCTAAGGATCCTTTCTACAGTCAAGCTGAAACTGCTTGCTTGTACTATTGAATCTTTGATGACTTTGAATTAAAGAGTTGGGTAACATTTTCCTCAATTACTGGCAGCATGTTTATACTTAATCAGAGATATGCGAGTTTCCACATGTGCACGGAGTTCTTACGGGCTGCCGAAGAGCAAGATCTAGATCAGTGATTCTTAAACTGGGGGGCGCGCCCCCTAGGGGGGCGCCAGAAGCTTCCAAGGGGGGGCGCAAGCCGAGTTGCCAGATGGTGCCTATTATTTTTTTAATTTGTGATGTTAATTACAAAATTGCCAAAAACGTTATCACTGCTGCCATATATTTTCTAATTATTATCTCCAAACATGCCAAAAATTCAAAATATAAGTCAATTTTAATTTCAAATCTTGTTCATGAATTGCCTTTTGTTATGATAAGTATAATAGCATACAAATAGACAACATATTGTTTATAGATTATAGTTAGCAAAAATTTCAGGGGTAGGGGGGCGTGGGATCTATACATAATGCAGAGGGGGGCGCAAGGCAAAAAAGTTTAAGAACCACTGATCTAGATAGTCCGGTGGTCTGTACAAGGTATTCCTCTTATAGGTCACTGTTTTTTGTCCATCTGTATCAGTTTCCATTCGGCAGTCAATACGGATACGCGAAGGGGATGATGGGCCACGGAAATGTGCTGCATTTTAAAAAACTAAAGATGACGTAATTTTTCAAATGCTTCCTTCGCCAATTTGTCCTTTCGTGACTTTAGCAAGTATTTTCTTCTTATAAATATATCTTACATACACAATGTACGTATGTAAAAAAAAATATGTGAATATACCAGCTCTTGTTTACATTGCCGGGAAGTGAGGACGGCAGATTACCTGAACGATTTCTTTTGAAGAAATTCTTGCTTTTAAAGCGTTTTAAATCGTCTCAGAATGCATCTTACTTCTATAAGTTTTTAATTATTACAAATTGTCAAAAGCTGTCATTCTGGTATGATGATCACTTATAAGAGAGCATTAAAGTTTTTAGTCTTATTCTCTTACAAATCTCAAAGTCCTTTCTTAAGAGTGAAAATTATTCATGCGTTGGTGGAAACGGTCAGAAAAGCCAAAAGAATGGAAATGTATACTCTGTAAGGGAAAGGAAACGCAAGTAGATCATTGAAATGAAGACTTAAAAGAACTTAGAAAGTAAAATTAAATTTAACCCACTGCAGCCAGAAAACAGGAAATGCTTACACAAAGGACGTGAAGGAGTTCCGATATGCATACTACAGTCCAAGATAAACTGTTTTCCCAAAAATGGAAAGAGTAAAATGACGAGGTTCTGAATAAAACGAAGCGACGGAGGAGATAATATACGGATTAAATAATTCAAGACAAAATTTTAGACAGGGATAAACATACAAGGACACAATATTATTATCGTTATTATTATCATCCAGATTGAGAAAACTTTCATACGAAATTATTCCGAAAGCCTCTCGCTTACAAATGAAGCTTCCATACATCAAATGCGTAAAATATAATACCGGATTTCAAAAGAGAATTATGAAAAATGGAACAACAAAGTGAATGATGGAAAAATGAAATAACAAACAAGTGACGAAGATAACTGCATTATCATTGATACCAGACTGATGTTAGCGCAGCACACACGAAACCTTTCAGTCAGGTAGATATGAAGGGATGCATTCGGAATTTGTCAAATTGAGGGATTGACCTCGTTTGGCCACTGAGTAATTTCACCACAAAAAATTAATTGCATCACCGATAAAGCCTCAATACCTTTTGATCCATTATTCAGACTGATGTATTAGATTTTTTTTTTCATAACCGTCCCTTACTGAAACTGCTCATATATTATAGCATGGCATGACATGGAATGGCTTATGAATATTTAACTTTGCTCTGATGGAATTTGGATTAAATTTTATTTTCATGAACGATATGCCACGCTGATGGATACGCAAACACATGTATTAATATACTGTATACACATACACGAGTGTCTACATACACGTGCACGCGTATACACATATATATGTATGCATGTATAAACATATATATGTATGCATGTATAAACATAATTATATATTATATATATATATATGTATATATATAAATATATAATATATATACACATACACACATATATATATATATATATATATATATATATATATATATATATATATATATATATATATATTTTTTTTTATTTGTGGGTAGCATTGGTGTCAAAAACAACTCTGCCTTTGTTGACCTTTACAGTGAAATAAGTGCCTGGTTGTCAGTCACCTCTGACGGGTCGCAGTCTGGATTGATTATGACATGAGTATGGTAACTTCATCCATCAAAATGTTTTGCAAGGTCTATACAGGTGACGCTCTCTGTTCCCACCAGATCGAAATGGTTCCTATCTTGCACCAGCCCATTCATTGTACCAGCGTCCGTTGAGGTAAAAATAAAGGCTTGCTGAAAAACGTGAAGGGTATTTATAACTATTTGACTCCGCCCTCTCTAAATTCAAAATAAAAGAAAAACTAAAATCTTATGGGAATTTAAAAGCTAAATACCACAAGGAAGAGTTAGATATAATATATTTGCTATTTCTTCTTATTTGTTTACTTATAACCTTTACCTGTGACTTGTCTCTCTCTACAGGCTGATTTCCCTTTGGACACCTCTTGGGTTTGTGGTCTGTTGACTCTATCCATGAGGGGTTTCAGCGGAAGATTTAAAGAGAGAAAGAAAGAGAGGAAGACAAGATTATAACTTTTGTTTCTTTCGGGATGATATGATGTTACTGACGATGGATGCAATGACTGGCTCCGAAAACATTCGAATCTCAACTCTGTTTGGATGTATCAGTTTCAAAGGCTCAAGCTTTCTGTCGTCTTTTTTAACTCGTCGTGAAATTCGTCTCTACAGCTAGCCAGGCTTATTGACAAGAGGTTTTAACCTCAACAGTGATATCCTTTCACTTCACTGCCACTGACATCACTCAAGCTTTATGGCAGAGATGGGCAACCTGTTGCTCGCGAGCACCCTCCTGCTCTTGATGGTATGACAGTGCTGTTCAGGGGAAGTGAATTTAGTGCTCGCGAGCACTGGTGCAGCACGTTCCATAATTAAACATTTATAAATAAATGCAATTTCGTTAAACTGTCGGGATGCCGGTGGACAAAATGTCCAACACCTAACATACCACCGAAAAGAAAATTCCAGGCTGGTTCCATTGTGACATACGGTAATGTTGCTCACATCTGACAAGCACCCGTTGTGTTGAAATACTTGTTTTTCTATACAGGTTCAACCGTCGTCTGCCAATTTTCTGAGCATCAATAGCTTCCTGTAAGCAAGTTATTTTAACCCTTCGTGAACTGGTAAAAAACAACATCCTTTTATTTGACCTTATCAAGCTGAGGTTTCCGTTTCATTTAGAAAATTTTCCATAGACATTCCTACCCCGTTATCGGTGAAAACGAAAGTATTACGATAAGCAGGATTAATATTCCCAAATTATATGACGTTAATATTAGAAAAACCTAACAGTTTTTTTTACCAATAATTTTCACATTAACAAGGAAATGACACTTTATATTTTTCTACATTGAACGGGATGTCGATGAGAATATTCATTTACTGATATTGCAGCCTACAAGTAATTCTCCAAAAGAAAAAGGACATTGTTATTTTTTCATTTTGAAATGTCTAACAACACCAAAACAGGCATTACTTGAAAATGCTCACTCAGTTTTAAAAGTGAAAACAATAGAGTATTTATGTACATTTCATAATAGCCTTATTAGAGCATCCGTTTCCCAGTGTGTGTGTGTGTGTGTGTGTGTGTGTGTGTGTGTGTGTGTGTGTGAGAGTTGTATACGTGGCGTGTGCTTGAAGCTCTGTTGTATTTCCGACTTATTAACCGGAACTGGATAAAAAAAAAGGCACAAGAGCCACTGTCGCACTCGTACTTTAGCTGCTGAATTGAGGATTTGGGTCAACTCCTTGTACAAAATCTTCCAGAACTTAATGGTGCATAAGCTATCAGGGAAGGACCTTTAATAGAGCATGAACGCGCACACGTCCCTTTCCCCGCCTGGCGCACACACGCACACTCGCAAACACATGCAGGGACATTCACATCTACCGCGTATGTACTCAAACGCTATCTGCATCAAAAGGTTGTTCCGTATCTCTCTCTCTCTCTCTCTCTCTCTCTCTCTCTCTCTCTCTCTCTCTCTCTCTCTCTCTCTCTCTCTCTATATATATATATATATATATATATAAATATATATATATATATATATATATATATATATATATATAATTATATACTACTGTAAATATATATACATATGTAATGTTTACATAACTATATGTATATATATATATATATATATATATATATATATATATAATATATAGATAGATATATATATATATATACATACATACATACATACATACATACATACGCTGGCAGACGACAAAAGACATTTCAGAAATTATGTCTCAGTGTACCCTGTCGAGGAAGAAGTGAAAAGACCGGTTCCAGATACGTGAAACACTGTTCCCCAAGTGGTGTTACTTGCTTGGCCATTACAAACTTTTTATTATTATTATTATTATTATTATTATTATTATTATTATTATTATTATTAAAAACCGGAGCGATGTTGCTGTTTAGGACGGCCATTATCATTTTCTTTTAGTGGAAAGCGCCATGATGTTGCTACTTTATACAGGCAATAACAATGTCGTATACGCTGGAGTTCGTGAAACCGGCGATATTGAACCTAATGGAGGTTGCTGGAATATTGCTTCGTCTACTCTAGACTAACGTAATGGCATTTATTTTCGAGCTTTCTAAAACTACTATTGATTCGTTTTATTATATATATATATATATATATATATATATATATATATATATATATATATATATATATATATATATATATATATATATATATATATATAAACAGAGACAGTCAAAGAAAGACAGAGAGACATTGGTCTAGCATTAATAGCACTATTGTATAAAGAAAAACAGCCTACATATATATATATATTCTTACTTTAAACAACTGATTTCTCTATCAGTTATATGAATTACGTTTTGACAGTAGCTTGCGTTTTATACATTTGTAAATATCATTCTTGGAAGCTTATGGGGTAGCTTCATTGCTTTTTGCCCTGTATTTTAAGAATGATTGCTACATAATAATAATAATAATAATAATAATAATAATAATAATAATAATAGTAATAATAATAATCAACATCTAACTCTGCCCGCTGCTCCATTGTGACTTTGTTTTCACACTTCCAATTATAGCAGCAAAATGTTTCCAGTTGTTGTCTCACTGTGAAGTTAAGATGAACACGAAAGACCCAATTTCTTCAACTCTGGCGTTCGGGTAATGCATATTCCCTCTATATTCTTTTTCTTTTCAATATAGTTGCGACTCACAAGAACAAGTGACACTAAAATGGAGGTATTAAGATCACATTTCAGTGCTTCTCTCTCTCTCTCTCTCTCTCTCTCTCTCTCTCTCTCTCTCTCTCTCTCTCTCTCTCCATGAATAAGTAAAGAAGGAGGGGAGATTTGGATGAGGTAGTTGACAAGCATAATGTCTAGAGGATAAACTGGATTTAGCAGCTTGTAGTTTACGCAAATAAGACAGTGGGACGGTCATTAGCGCTTACTTTGTAAACGGTTTAAAGCAAGAGATCTTGTCATGAAATATTGAAGTATTTCAACATCAGGGAATGAAATGTATTTATTTATTCATCTGAGGTACATTTATAAGCAGTATGTTTGTAAGATGCCTGCAAATAGCTGGGAAACATTTTCTAACAGGCACTGAAAATATATTCCTTCAATATTATGGAAATTTAGCCATGCTGGTATTAAAAGTTTCTTGCTGCTTTATTTTTTTATTCATTTGTAGAGTTACGAAGGCAATGTATATTATGATCTTTTCATGCGTCTTAGATGATACAAATTTCTAACGCAATGTGGAATTAGTCCTTGTAAACCTTAGACACTTTTTTTTTCTAACTGAAATTATTTTAAATATTCAGCCCTCAATACGCATAACAAACTACTTATATTTTACAAATGTAGGTTTCCTAATGCACCATTAATACTGCCAGACAATCATACCGCTCACCATGTGGAATGAAAAAAAATTATTCTTATTTACTTACGTAACTCAAGTATATTTGTTTATATTATAAATTCATACTTATTATCGGGATTATGAATCCAGGTCCAATATATTCTAGGAATTCCTTCGCAACCATTTTCTCTTGTTCATTCCTGGTGAACCTGAAAATTTGAATTAGTTGCCTGATAACATGCAACTCGTTTTTAGTACACCTTAATCAAAACAAATCTATTTCTTATGAATATTGTAAATGTCGTTCCAGCTACGTCACATTGCATGCTGGAATGAAAAAAAGAAAGCAGACATATTTAATCTTAAGTTGGAATGCTCTGAAAAAGTCTGTTTTCCAGAGGAATCGACGTTAAAAAATCATGTACTTAAAACTTAACAATGGAATTCTGGTGAATAAAAGGATGTGATAAAATGTGAAAAAGTGTAACATCAAAACTGAATTTTAAAAATATTGGAAAGAGTGTGATATAGAATATCGACCTCCGGCGCAAATGAAAATATCTACTGTAGATACTGAAAATAGGAAATAGTTTTGAATTCAATAAATTGAAAACTATTCGGAAGAAACATTATAGTTCTATGATTTTACAAAAAGGCGATGGATGAGTTTAAACCTGATAAAAACATTAGGCGAATGATGCGTTTATATATAAATGGAAAAATTTGAAAAAGTAAGAGATTTACATTCACTACAACACAGTCAAATTAAAAAGTTCTTAATGGTGTGTTTCAGTGCTATGTGGAAAAGAAATGTTATTTGCAGAATTCAAATATCAATTGACATCAGTCATGGTGTGATATAGTAATGATAAAAATAATAACAAAATAATAATAAAAACTCATGTAAGATTAGATGAAAAATAGGTGGTTCTGAATTACAGTATAAAAATAACTTAATGACAGTGTTAAAATGAACAACAGAAACCATAGATTTTTCTCTAGCTAAAGAAAAATTACCTACATATTTTAAGAATATTTGAGAGAAAAGGATCTCTAATGTAGCACAATAATTTCCTCTTACTTAAATATTCACCTAAAACAATACTGTTGCATTACGTATAACAAAGCACCCCTTTTAAAAATCTATTTAAGTCTATTATAGCTGTAATCCAACTAAAATATTTAAAATAACTGTAATTTTTCGAACGATTTTAATTTCGGGATAAAGCTGAACTGTAAATATACTTCTACCAACTAAATGTAAATGCGTTTTTTTTTCATTTAATTCACTACTTAATCCAGAGTAAGTCGTTCTTAATATTTTGCTATAGCGTGCTGTATAAGGCTCATCTCATATTAACGCGCAAATAACACAATGTCTAAGATTATTATCAGAAAACCACAAGGAAGCCTGCAACAATCTTAACGATAATCTGTGTTAACAATATATAATATTACTATGACCCCAAATAAAAAAAAGACTTATAGTTCTAGTTAATTATATGCACATTTCATAAATAATAAAATATTACCCCTTCATTTCACTTACTTTGAATATTGTTATGGAATGTTATTTGAGGTTCCCAACTGAAAGAGGATGTTGGGAGTATTACCAACATTCACTTTATTCATTTGCTCTAATCTTCAATATTTTATCATCCCATTATTCTTTGATACCAGTCATGTTTCAAGATTTACTGAAATTACAGGAAAGGGAAGGAAATGGTTGCAGTAATATATTACCATATATTTCTTACACAGTATATTACAATGGTAGATCTGAAGAAAACATCCGCATGTGTGTGTGCAATAAATCTGTATTTAATTTAACAAGATGCCACCCTTGTAGTCATTAGAGGAGGTGATGTATAGGGCAGACGCATCATGAGGTAAATAACAGCAAATATTTCATGGATTTCCTCAAATCTATTTTGGATATTAAGTCATGTTCATTATTCGTGATACGAACGAGTCAGTTTCCTTTGTCGACTAACCGCAAATCATTTCATATCTTTTTACTCGACAATGACATTTCAATACCAAACAGAATTTGTTTTTTAGGTTGAGTTATTATTGAGTGTGCGTTAATTTGAGTTGTTTTAGCTGTCCTTATATTCTGATATAACCTAATCGGATTACGTATTTTCGCTTTTTTTTCCAACAAAATTTCACTATGAAACAGAATTTCATTATGAAGATGATTTTGTGTGCTTATGTTTTCATGGATTTCTCTATATTAAGTTTCAGATACAGCAATACTTCAGCCTACACTGAGACCGAATTCATTGAAAGATAGCTTTAGTCCAATGGCTTAACGGTCGACTAGCAATCGTTATTACTGAACCTCATCGCAAAATAATCACATGATCAGGATACTCGAAATTGTATGTTTGCGTTCACAAAATAATTTTGAATGTCAACTAATAAAGCGTTATATAAGTGCAAAGAAGAATAACGTCTATACGAGAGATTCTTTTTAAAGAAATGTTCACCATTTGATGATGTTTCGATTTTAGCTCTAAAGTGAAAAGCCAAATTATTGTAGTTTTAGAATAAATCTTATATCTATTTATTATATTCCCTCTGATAAGACAGAAACTTACGATAATATGGTTAATTTATCCAAAACGTTAGATTTAAGCAGATCTGTCATATTTGTAAAGTGCGGTCAGAATCATATTATCACGGACTATTTCAGGTCATTGTCAGAAAGTAAAACTATATGAGACGAAAATCGTCAGACAATACTACTTAAAGATATTCTCCGTAAATTAAAAATAAATGAGTTTTGCAGAAAAAAGTGCATATATACAATTGTAATTATATAAAAAGCGGACAGACTTCGTTATCTGTTTATATATATATATATATATATATATATATATATATATATATATATATATATATATATATATATATATATATATATATATATATTGTAATTATATAAAAAAGCGGACAGACTTCGGTATCTGTTTGTATACTTATATATATATATATATATATATATATATATATATATATATATATATATATATATATATATATATATATATATATATATATATATATATAAAGAAAGTTTGTTTTTATGTGCCTAATTTCCCTTTGGAGCCTCTTGGGTTTATAATCTGTTGACTCTGCCCGTATGAATTTTCAAATGAAGACCTAAAGAAAGAAAGAAAAGAGAAAGAGATTATTGACAAAACTGTCACCAACAAACATTAGGACACGTTTCTGTTTTAGTATTAACCCTCCATTATGAATCTGCATTTCCCTAAAGAAGATTCGATCGCTTCTATTTTCCTGTACACAAAAAATAAATCTATGTTATTCCACTGTCGTGAAAGAAGGAGGGCCAATCGTTCTGAATCCGTCCCTCTCCAGTGACAACCAGCTGCAAAAACCGTCGGCGTAAGAAGCGCGCATCAGCTGCACCCGGGTTGAAGGTCCGTAAGCTCCGCTTCGGAAGCTGAAAAGACGTTTGAGAATTATTCTCCTGATAGATTTGACGGAATCAGCTTAATGGCTTTGTCTCGGGAAGAGAACAGAAAAAGAGAGAGGGAGGGAGCACGAGAGAGGAGATTTCCAATCTCTCTCTCTCTCTCTCTCCCCCTGGGAAATAACCAGATGAGCCATTTAAGGTTTCTTTGTCTGGGGAAAGGATTTTGCAACGACGGGATATAATCTATAACATTAATCTGCGTTAGAAATTGGACAGAAATTAGGAAAGGAACATGTCTCACTATTTGTCCTCTCTCTCTCTCTCTCTCTCTCTCTCTCTCTCTCTCTCTCTCTCTCTCTCTCTAAATATCTATATATATATTATATATATAAATATATATATATATATATATATATATATATATATATATATATATATATATATATATATATATATATATATATATATATATATATATATATATATATATATATGTATATATTCTTTTCCAGATATGTCATATTTATACCTCTCTCTCTCTCTCTCTCTCATATATATATATATATATATATATATATATATATATATATATATATATATATATATATATATATATATATATATATATATATATATATATATATATATATATATATATATATACTGTACAGTATATGTGTGTGTGTGTTGTTCATTCTAAGGACTTTTCTTAAAAACTACCAAGCATTATTTAAGAGATCCTGTCGGTAAGGCTACTGAAAATCAAGTTTGTCACGAATGAGGCTACGAAAATTGGTTTAGTTTTCTTTCCATGTCACGAAAAGTTGTCAACAACTACAAAGTTCCCTTGGCTTTCATGGTCCAGTTTGCACTGAAAGTCTGTCGGTAATTTCTGGTAGAATGTTAGAAATGATACCAAGAAAATAGAAACTAATCAGCTAATGAATCCACATGATTCAGGTACATCTTGATTTAGTCAATGGCAGAAGAGAACCACAGCGTAATTTATTTTATGTCTTCATAAGTCTCTTCATATTCAGCCAATGTAAATTCCTTTGGAATACTTTCAATATCTTACTACAATATTCGCTCTGTAACTTATTTAAAAAAAACTAACCTTCTACGAAAAAAAGTAAACGGTATCACATTCTCTTTGTATATCTGCCGAGAGGCCTTGCTAAGCCCGGTCCATCTCTGGTATGCTGTTTCGTGCCGTGAACTTTTATTATCAAGATTTTTCTTGCTTCCCGGGCGATGACGTTCTATTTTTCTTTATTTTCATCAAAATACTTTTTTATAGGCTCTTTACACTCCCGTGCCTCATAAATTATTTGTATACACTTTTAAATGCCCGCTCCTTTTAGGTGTTATTAAACATTAATCTCTTGATATGACGGGTTTCGATTAGTTAATTTTTAGTATAATTGTTGTTTAAAACGTAACTTTTATGATAACTATTTTTTCAGTCGGAAATTGTGTAGCTGCATTATAGAAATAGCGAATGATTTATATATCCTATCACAAAATATTCACTATTTTCGGAAGACACACTCATACACACACACACACACACACACACACACACACGCTCTTGATGGGTCACTGGTGAAAAGTCACTGTACTTTATAGTTTCTAAACCAGTCAACCCACTTAACGAAGAATCCCACTGGTAACTGAATTAAACAATATTTATCAGTCATAATTCTTTGGGAGGTTACAGTGAACTGGATATTAAACAATATTTGTGGTATATTATTTGTAAATATATACATGTCACATTGTATGTGATACAATGAGAAACGCATTTATGTATGGATGGTAAATGAATACATATACATATAAATATATATACATATATATATATATATATATATATATATATATATATATATATATATATATATATATATATATATATATATAATATATCCATACATAAATGCGTTTCTGTCACATAAATATGACATGTATATTTACAAATATATATATGTATGTATACGTATGTGTAAATGAATACATATACATATAAATATATATACATATGTATGTATATGTATGTATTCATTTACACATACGTATATATATGTGTGTAAATGAATACATATACACATACATATAAATATATATATATATATATATATATATATATATATATATATATATATATATATATATATATATATGTGTGTGTGTGTGTGTGTGTGTGTGTGTGTGTGTGTGTGTGTGTGTGTTATGCATGCACCAGAATTTATTTACTGATAACCTTTATGAATTATCAAAAGTAGCTATGCATAGCCAATCATTCTACAGAGAAGTTTGTGTCACAAGTAAATACATCAGATAAAGATTCATTAATACAAGAAAAATGTTCTAGGCTTTAATCAGTAAGCTGAAGGAATCATTATCAGATAATTTTTATGCACAAATGATGGCTCCACAGAGCGTTAAATTCGCTGACTGATGGCATTTAGCGTTGGAATATCCTTTCAGCTACAAAAGTGATTTATAATTAGTTTTGATTTCGATTACAATATTCATTTGAGCGTTAATTAACCACTGAGAGTAGAAATTGGTCAAAGTAGAAATGAACGAATGGTTTATCCATATATATATATATATATATATATATATATATATATATATATATATATATATATATGTATATATTTATTATATGTATAAATGGGAATATGGATGTGTGTGTATCTGTATGTTTCAGCATACTGTGGGGGCAAAACATCACTGGCACCAAGGGGGGTTTGGGTGGGAAGGGGGTGACATGTAAAACTAACCAAAAACGATATATGTTAGTGTCTAATCCATAGTTTTTGAGGTCGCTAAGATGAACAGTGACACTCCTGATGCCCTTGAAGTCCAAGTTTAGCCCTGATAGGAAAGGGGGTGAGAAGGGGGTGGGAAGTGGGTGATATGTAAAAGTAACCAAAAATGTCAGATGTTAGTGTCTAATTCATAGTTTTCGAGGTTGCTGAGATAAATAGTGACACTCCCGATGCCCTTTGAGTCCAAGTTCAGCCCTGATAGGAAACGGGCGGGGTGAGAAGGGGTGGGAATGGGATGACATGTAAAAATAACCAAAAAGTCAGATATTAGTGTCTTATCAATGGTTTCAAGGTTGCTGACATGAACAGAGACACTCCCGATGCCCTTTAAGTCCAAGTTCAGCCCCAGTAGGAAGAGGGGGGTTGGTGAGAAGGGGTGGGAAGATGGTGACATGTAAAAATAACTGAAAACGACAGATATTAGTGTCTAATCCACAGTTTTTGAGGTCGCTAAGATGAATAGTGACACTCCCGATGTCCTTTAAGTACATGTTTAGTCCTGATAGGAAGGTGAGTGGGAAGGGGTGTGAGAAGTGGGTGACATGTAAATATAGCCAAAAACAACAGATATTATTGTCTAATCCATAGTTTTTGGTGTTCCTAAGACAAATAGTGACACTCTTGATGCCCTTTAAGTCCAAGTTTAACCCCGATAGGAAGAGGGGATGAGAAAGGGGTGGGAAGGGGTGACAAGTAAAAATAACTAAAAACGACAGATATTAGTGTCTAATCCTTAGTTTCCGAGGTTGCTGAGATGAATAGTGATAGTCCCGATGCCCTTTAAGTGCAGGTTTAGCCCCAATAGGAAGGGAGGCAGGTGAGAAGGGGTGGGAAGGGGGTGACATGTAAAAATAACTGAAAGCAACAGTTATTACTGTCTATTCCATTGTTTTTGAGGTCTTGAGATGAATAGTGGCACTCCCGATGCCCTTTAGGTCCAAGTTCATCCTGATAGGAAGGGGATGAGAAGGGGTTGGAAGATGGTGACATGTAAAAATAACTGAAGGCTACAGATATTTATGTCTAATCCATAGTTTTCGAGGTCACTGAGATGAATAGTGGCACTCCCACAGGTTGTTTCTATCAATGTGATGACGTTAGGTAGATTGGTCTATAATTTCCTGGCTCTTCTCTTGGACCCTTTTTGTAAACCGGGGGCACATTGCCTAGTTTCCATCCTTTTTGCTCCTTTCGTTGTTCTGTAGTTTTTCTATAGAGTTTATATAGGTGAGGAACTATCTCCTCTTTTAACTCTTTATTTTTCTTGGACGAATCCCACCCGGGCCAGGAGATTTAAACTTGTTTAGTTTTTCTATTTTGTTTTTAACGTCGTCTTCTGTAAATATTATTTTGTCAGGCGGTTAGAGAGAGAGATAGCGTGAGAGGGAGAGGAAGTTAGAGAGAGCATAGAAGAGGTGTTGGGAGGAGAGATAGAGAGAGAGAGAGAGAGAGTTTATCGGTTGTCATTCAGAATTTTCCCAGGCAGTGCCGGGCTGGTCACCTAGTGTGTATATATATATATATATATATATATATATATATATATATATATATATATATATATATATATATATATATATATATATATATATATATATATATATATATGAAAATAAGAAGGCCCATAAAACACTATTTAAACGTTGAAACCATATATTTCAGGCACTTGTTTCTGTGCCCCTGTTCACTGGTAGAATATGGACAGGTGGAAAGTTACAATGGTATATATACAAAAACATGAAGGTGTGGCCTTGGGCCTCCGATGTTAAGGAGGTGGCGTTTCTTAAGAAGGAGGAGATTGACCAAATTCCCTAGTGGTTTTTGGCCTCATTAGCTCCCGTTTGGCGATGGATCTGGCGGTCGCGTTTCTTGGGTCATCTTCTTCAAAAAGGTGCGAGGATTAAGGCGTCAGTGGCGTCCGATTTCCAATGTCCTCCTGACAGGTTCATATTGTTGGTTTGATTGATGATAGCAGATTCCAGCATCTTTCTTTTGTACGGACAGCTACTCTTGAAAACCAACTCCGCCCCACTCCAGTTAATGACATGCCCTGTATTTCTAATATGTAGGAAAATTCCCGAACTCTCCGAAGCGTAACGTACTGATCTTTTGTGCTCTGTTATTCTTTGCGAGAGCGATCTACCTGTCTCGCCTACATAAATGTCATGACAATTACTACACGGTATCTTGTAAACTCCGGCTTCTTCCCTTTTGTTATTTAAGTATACGTTAACGAGCGAACTCCCGATGGATTTGGGATAATGGAAAATGAAAGGATTATTAGAACTGAGTTGCTCGGTGGCCTTTTGGATGTTTTCATCGTATGGAAGCTTTATTTTGTTGTTGAAATCTATTTGTCTGTTGTGAGTGGGACCTCTGTAGTATATTTTATTTGCTTTATTAATAGCCCTCTCGATAATGTGTGGTGGATAGAGCTTAAGAAAAAGGGGGGATATCATCATCACAAAATCTGACAAAGACGGGAAAATAGTTCTGTTAGACAAGGAGACATACATCAATAAAGTTCAAGAACTTCTAAACGATGCGGAGACCTACGACAAATTAACGAAAGATCCCACAACAAATATTGCTGCTCAGTTTAACAAATCAGTTAGAACCATAGGGGCAATAAAAAGACATAGAATTACTAGAGACATTCAAGGTAATCAACCCCTCTCTCCCCTATTTTTACGGCCTCCCGAAAACACATAAAGATGGGATTCCTTTACGCCCCATAATATCTAGCAGGGCTCTTTCATGTACAAATTATCAAAATGGCTCGCAGACTTGTTATCACCCTTTCTAGGAACCTTCTCATCCTCCCACGTCAAACATGCAGAAGATTTCATACAAAAATTTAATAGTTTAAACATCCCCTCAAACAACATCAAACTGCTCAGTCTAGACGTCGATTCATTATTTACTAAAGTCCCGATTGCCGACGTGTTGTTTTTTCTTAGAGAGGAAGTTACAACCATATGAAGACCATTTTCCTCTTGGCATAGATAAAACTTTAAAACTTATCAACCTCTGTGTAACTAACAACGTGTTTTCTTTCAATGGTAATTTTTACAAACAAAAATTTGGCTGTAGCATGGGAAGTCCCCTATCACCCCTTCTAGCAAACTTGTACATGGAATATTTCGAAACAGAACTTTTGTCGTCTATCAAACCCCATAACATGATCTGGCTTAGATACGTAGATGATATCTTTACTTTCTGGGACAATAGCTGGGGACTTTAAGGAATTTTTAATAGGCTAAATTCGCTAGTTCCGACCATAAAATTTAAAACAGAATGGGAAAAGGACGGAAAACTGCCGTTCCTAGATGTACTGATCATAAGAAAACAGAACAGGTATGCATTTACAGTATATAGAAAACCCACCTTCGCTGTCTCCTACATTCATTTCTTAAGCTACCACGACGTCTCCGTAAAAATCATGGTAGGGTGCAACCTATTCCTCAGAGGACTTAGGATATGTTCAAATGAGTACCTGGATCAAGAATTTAACACGATCCGCCAACACCTAACGCAACTGCTCTATCCACCACACATTATCGAGAGGGCTATTAATAAAGCAAATAAAATATACTACAGAGGTCCCACTCACAACAGACAAATAGATTTCAACAACAAAATAAAGCTTCCATACGATGAAAACATCAAAAAGCCACCGAGCAACTCAGTTCTAATAATCCTTTCATTTTCCATTATCCCAAATCCATCGGGAGTTCGCTCGTTAACGTATACTTAAATAACAAAAGGGAAGAAGCCGGAGTTTACAAGATACCGTGTAGTAATTGTCATGACATTTATGTAGGCGAGACAGGTAGATCGCTCTCGCAAAGAATAACAGAGCACAAAAGATCAGTACGTTACGCTTCGGAGAGTTCGGGAATTTTCCTACATATTAGAAATACAGGGCATGTCATTAACTGGAGTGGGGCGGAGTTGGTTTTCAAGAGTAGCTGTCCGTACAAAAGAAAGATGCTGGAATCTGCTATCATCAATCAAACCAACAATATGAACCTGTCAGGAGGACATTGGAAATCGGACGCCATTGACACCTTAATCCTCGCACCCCTTTTGAAGAAGATGACCCAAGAAACGCGACCGCCAGATCCATCGCCAAACGGGAGCTAATGAGGCCAAAAACCACTAGGGAATTTGGTCAATCTCCTCCTCTTCTTAAGAAACGCCACCTCCTTAACATCGGAGGCCTAAGGCCACACCTTCATGTTTTTGTATATATACCATTGTAACTTTCCACCTGTCCATATTCTACCAGTGAACAGGGGCACAGAAACAAGTGCCCGAAATATATGGTTTCAACGTTTAAATAGTGTTTTATGGGCCTTCTTATTTTCATATTACACTGTAGTATTACAGGAAAAGACATATATATATATATATATATATATATATATATATATATATATATATATATATATATATATATATGAATGAATGTCTTTTCCTGTAATACTACAGTGTAATATGAATATAAGAAGGCCCATAAAACACTATTTAAACGTTGAAACCATATATTTCAGGCACTAGCTTCTGTGCCCCTGTTCACTGGTAGAATATGGACAGGTGGAAAGTTACAATATATATATAAAAAAACATAAAGGTGTGGCCCTAGGCCTCCGATGTTATGGAGGTGGCGTTTCTTAAGGAGGAGAATGGCCAAATTCCCTAGTGGTTTTTGGCCTCATTAGCTCCCATAACATCGGAGGCCTAGGGCCATACCTTTATGTTTTTGTATATATACCATTGTAACTTTCCACCTGTCCATATTCTACCAGTGAACAGGGGCACAGAAGCTAGTGCCCGAAATATATGGTTTCAACGTTTAAATAGTGTTTTATGGGCCTTCTTAAATTCATATATATATATATATATATATATATATATATATATATATATATATATATATATATATATATATATATATATATATATATATATATATATATATAATACAGATATGTATATGCAGTATATATTAGAGAGAGAGAGAGAGAGAGAGAGAGAGAGAGAGAGAGAGAGAGAGAGAGAGAATCTGTAATCTAGTAGTCACATCTGTGTTGAGCTTTTATCTACATTATACATATAGCCATTGAAGTTTAGTAGAAAGTAGATATATATCACTGTTACGATATTTATAAAATAGATATTATGGCGCAAACAAAATAAAAAAAATACAGAGCATAAAAGTGCCCGCTTTATAAACCGGACAAAAGCTTTAGCAGTAACGGTGAGAATGTGGCGTTGCATTTAAAAAATGTCCCTGTTGCTTTGACAGACATTTGTCGTGAATATTCTCTTTCATCTTAATCTCCTTTGTGTCCTTTTGTCATTCGATGCAAAGTGTCTATGCCAAGTTTCTCGCTTTTTTAAAGTTTACATATTTTTGTTTTTCGATATTAATCCGTTTTTCCTAACAGGAAGCGACACCTGAGGAAATAGAAGACAAATATAATTGCCAAAGTTATGTTTGAATTACTTTATGATGAATGATCTATATATATATATATATATATATATATATATATATATATATATATATATATATATATATATATATATATATATATATATATATATATATATATATATATAATGTATATATATGTGTATACATATATATATATATATATATATATATATATATATATATATATATATATATATATATATATATATATATATATATATATATATATATATATTTATATATATATATATATATATATATATATATATATATATATATATATATATATATATATATATACTGTATATGTAAAGGCCATTTCTGGGCCTATACTTGATTTAAGTCTCTGTTTTATGAACAGAGGTTTGATCTCGCTTATCCCGAGATATTATGTGATAGCGTGTAGCGTGAGCCGACATAATAAGTTATATCTTTCCCTAACTAAAATGTAAGGAATACTGGAATGAGATACTAAGTACAAAACTAAAACCCTTTATTGACAAAAAACAACGAAAAATAACTTCTTAAAAATTGCAAAGAATGAAATCCAATGTTTCAACACTACTATCAAAAATTCTTCTAAGGAAATACGGTTCCAAAATCATAAACACTCAAATACCTAAGGGAATACAGAAAATAACTCATCTGCCAAAACATAAACAGGTCAATTTAAAAATCCAGGTCATCTCATAAATGTCACACCATTCTACTAAGTAAGGTTCCAAAATCATAAACACCCAATAACAGAAAATAACTCATCTGTCAAAACATGAACAGGTCAATCAATAAAAACAGGTCATCTCAAATGTCATACCACTCCCATCCTTGTAGGAGGGAGAGAGGAATAAGGAATAGGAATGGAGTGGAACAGAAATACCTGTGAAAGAACAAACGTCACATTAAAAATCAAAAAATGTAAAAAATTGCAGAAACACACATTTCACTGTCACAGGAGGTAACGTTTGTGTTCATAGTTCTGAAAATAAAGTCTAAAAACGTATACGAGTTCTACTCACTCCACAAGTCCTCTGGGACAGTCTCCATGTGAAAAATCACTCACATCGTTAAACACATGAAACGGATCTCAAAAGTCCGATTCAAACGGTTCCTCCCATTATATTCATTATGTAATGCACGAACGAACGTACTTTTGTATGACATCATTCGAGGTCAAAGTTCGGCAAGACACGCCTCTGTACTTCAAGGCGTCACTATCGACATGCATCCTTCAAAACCGGATTTTGTAACTGGTTCAGCTTCTAGAACGTTCTTTGCTGAAAACGCATTTGCCAGCCCGTGTCCTGTCACCAAGGAGCCTTTTGCGACTTCCTGTGATCTGCGAATGTTTCAGCATTTTCCTTTTTGCTGTGTATAGTCAAAATGGACCCTGCGAATAGCTGACCCAACTTTTCAAAGGTCACCTTCATGAGCACTTACATATATATATATATATATATATATATATATATATATATATATATATATATATATATATATATATATATATATATATATATATATATATATATAAAACTACATTGGAGGGCGAGGGTTCTTATGTACAAGATTCGAGGATTGTTTGCTTCTGCATATTAAGAATGACAGGAAGTCTCTTCTTTTTTAGTAGAGCATTGGCAGAGGGGAAAGAAAAGATATCTTACTGTAGAAAGAAAGTGTTTAGGGAAGAACGAAATCTAAGATTATTGGTTGATTTAATTTTTGATTAATTTCCCTAGAGTTAATTCTGTGGCGAAAGAATTTGAAGAAGTTCCCTAAGAGGGGTGAATAAGGCCAACACGAAAAGAACTTATGACTATAAAGCAATGCGCATGATTTTTGGGAATAACTATCATATTTAATCTATGTAACCTTCAAGTTAAGATTGTGTGATAAAAACCCAATATCGTTATGAGTGTGTATTTACATGAGAGTTACTTAGCTTTCCATTAAGTAATCTTGTTACTTCTTTACTTGAAACACATTTATCGATTTGTTAATTCTTGAATTCCATCAAAGAAAGATAAACTTGATTTCAGAATGAGAACCAACCGGTTTCCCCTCTCTCTTTCTTAGACCAAGTAAAACCTGATGAGTTTTTCATTCGGTGAAGAACATTCTATCACGGCAATGACACAAACACATACATGTAAATTTTTGCATAATATAGCAGTTAATGACGTTTGAAGGCGTATATTGATTTGAATGTGATTTCAGGATTAGATAAACATTGTCTCAAAAATAAATAAGCTTATTTCTCGCCTCTAAACTTAACTGTTTCTAAAGTATATTTATATCTTGCTGATGACTTCTTGTCTTATCTTAGTAGGTAGCTAATTCTGACAGACCGACCGATAAGGTGTTGTCATTTTTGCCATCCGCCCTCATCAAAAAATAAATTAATAAATTAAAGAACGAATATTTGATCGGCGAAAACATCCTACTGGTGAGGATTACTGACATATTGTTGGGACTGGAGTGTAGTACAATCATTTTGGCGGTGACACTTAAGTTATTATTTTGTGATTATTATTTTTATTTCAGCAACGAAAGCGAGAGCTTTTAAAACTACTCCTCCCGTTAAGCCTGAACAGTTCACCACCCGCATCCCACAAAAATGGGTTGGGGGGGAGGGGTTTGGGAGTTCTCTTACCCACGTCGTATCTCTTCCCAAATTTAGTCACTTGTTGCTAGTCATGATCGCCAATTTTTTAGGAGTGTCAGAATCGAGGTTTAACTTTTTGTGCAACCCTCCTAACAAACAGATACAGACACAAAAAAAACCAAAATAAATAAAATCGAGTCGAAGATATAATCATCTTGGAAAAAGTAGTGTGTTTCGCGCACATTCATCCATAAAAAAACTTATTAACCGATTTTCTTCTGACACCAGTAACTAAAAGGATAAACGTTTAAAAAAAGTCTTGAAGGCTTTGTATGAGAAATGAATTTTACTGTTCACGCCACAAGTGTTCTTAGTGCAATGTCCTGATATAGCATATCCAAAGCAATTTCATGAAAGTTATATATCCATTGTATGAACACATTCCATGAAATGGTTTTTATGACAGTTTTATTCCCTAAATGTTTGGAAAGCATAAACTGGATTAAAATATGTATTTGTGCCGTTTGAATGTGAAATTCTTTTAATTGCATTATCTCTTCCCGATGAAAACTTAATTGGTTAATGGTTGATAATCTAAACTTGATATTTTTTACACAGCTAGAATAGTATTACATTGTATTACATCTAGAGCATGTCAAGCCTGAAATTAGATTTCTAAATCGCTGTTATGTTTGTAGAAAAAAGCAGATCCTGGTTTTTATTTTTGTACGAGCAGGATATTCAGAATTGATTTATTTCAACAGAAGTTCTTCATCTGAATTGTCTGAAGTATTGTCGCTCTGATATTCTCATCACACGCACACAAACACTCATATGCATGGATATCTATCTATCTATCTATATATCTATCTATATATATATATATAGATTTATATATATATGCATATATATTTGTGTATATATAAATTATATATATATGTATATATGTATGTATGTATGTATATACATACATACATACATACATAGTATGTGTTTACTAACAATCATATTCGCATCCTATCTCTCTCTGGCTTTTGGTTTATGTATGAGCTTGTAAATCTGCCTAACAAAAGGCGGTTTATAGTGATGAAAAGCATACTTTAACGTCAGTAACTCGAAACACAATATCTCTTAAACTGAGAATGAATATAAAACATACCTTAATTTGCAATAAAGGTGATGAACATAAAATTTCACTAAGTACCAAATATAAAAAGAAAATTTTGGGTCAGGTAACGTTTATGGACCGATCTTAATAGCTTTATTGATGGTAACGCTCGTTAGTTATAAAACAAAGTTCATTTTATTGCACAATTGCATCATTCCATTACGGTTTCGAATCAGTGCTGTTGTTTGTGCGTTTGTGGTTATGCGTGATTGTTGGTTTAGCTTTATTTATTTGTTGTTGGTTTCCAGGTTAACTCGGGGATTTTTAGCGATCTCCAGTGAATGTGCTTAGGTTTCGAATGATAATAATAATAATAATAATAATAATAATAATAATAATAATAATAATAATAATAATAATAATAATAATAATAATAATAATAATATAAACAACACTAAGGGTCAACTTGGACCCGCACCCTCGATGGTAAAATGAGTATAGACCACGGAATAAGATTTTGATTTTTTAAAGAATGCTAAGAAGCGATTAATTACCTGGAATTAGGTAGTTTATCCTGTTCAGTAAAACCAAAGAATGATTGCATTTATGTGTTCTTCTGTATATGATTTAACCCAGTACAACGTGGGTTTATTTGTTTAACAGATTCAAAGTGTTAATGATCGTGCTCTTTAAAGCATAATGTTAGTGGCGTTTACTTATTGTTAAGTTCAGAGTAGCACGTGGGTGTGTATGTATTTATGAATGTGTATGCACGCTTATGCAGAATGTAGGTAGTTTATTTATTAAAAAGTTCAAAATAACCTGTGGGTTGATATGTGCACATGTGCAGGTTTGCATTTCCTCTTGGAGCTATATGGTGTCGATTTATTAATCGTAAATATATGTGTTCGCATACGTGTTTGCGTTGGCTGGTAAGTTCCCCCGATTTTTTGTTTTTCTGTTTTTGAGCAGTTTTTAGTTATTTAGTGAATCCCATGAACTTTCTCGCTAAAACTCAGCAACATTTTTCGCTGGCGGTCTCCAACAAAACCCATTTCCACTTTTATTCTTTCGGGTTTCAATTTTTAGGGACAATATTTCCTCGAGTTTGGTCAAACTTCCGCTTTACGTTTTCATGAATGCGAAACGAATGAGTTTTCTTTTATAAAAGCTCGGATCATATATATATATATATATATATATATATATATATATATATATATATATATATATATATATATATATATATATATATATATATATATATATATATATATATATATATATATATATATATATATATATATTTTGAATTTATTATTCACATACATAGTGACATTTTCTATATTCGCAGATGCTAATCCACAAATACACACATATCGTTTAATATCCAGTTCATTCTACCGCAGGAATAACTTATACACAAGAGGAATTATATTTGATAATTCCTTCGTCACCAATGGGATTTGAACCGCTGCCAAGCTTAGAAACAACGATAGACAGTAACTTTGACTACTCTGCTACCAGTGGTTAAATTCACTGTCTATCGTTCGAATCGCACTGGTGACGAAGCAGTTACACACACACACACACACACACACACACACACACATATATATATATATATATATATATATATATATATATATATATATATATATATATATATATATATATATATATATATATATATATATATATATATATATATATATATATATATATATATATATATATATATATATATATATATATATATATATATATATATGTATGTGTGTGTGTGTGTGTATATCTGGATGTGTGGGTGTATTTATTCACCATACGCCCTTTTATCCTTATCCTAAGTGTGGGAAGTGTCGGAAGATGTTAGCCATCTAGTTCTCAAGTTATGCTTTATAGCCCCATGCTCTTATTTTTTACTTTGATTACAACCACCATAATTGTATAACTACCAGGTATCCAATTCACTGCTTAGGCCAACAGAGAAACGCGGCCATCTGCCTGTGCTTATATGCCTGTGTGATTATCTTCAGAGTCGACTTACAGAGCTTGGGGGGAGGGGGTTTGATTGGGAACTTTTTGGTGGGGACTCTAGGTCTAGAATCTGCAGGGTCATAGAGATATGATTTATGTTTTTTATTTCTTGTTATTATTTGAATATTAATGGTAGAAAAGGAACCACTGAAATAATGAATATGAATCGGCCTAATCTGATTTAAGTTGCGTTTTGACTGAAAATGGTGTAATTGTTAAATTATATGTAAAAAATGTTTAACGTTTCTTTGAAAAGTACTTTTGTAAAAACAGACCTGATTTAGTGACTGCGAAATGATTTAATAAATTAATATTTTTTTCTTATAAAAAGGATTTAAAACGTAAGCAAACAACATTGTTATAAGAATATTTTCTCTCTTTTCTTGGCATTTCTAAAAATCCCTTACCAATAACAAATTATAAATGAAGCATATTAATCATTTCCTTTTATCAGAAAGAGTTCTCTTTCTTACTCTTTAACTCTGGAAATCTTTTAGAATCTTCTCTTAAGTTTTAGTTCCAGCTGATTTCAGATTCCATGGCCATAATTGCCAAAGTGTTCAAACTTCTTTGCTGAGTCTGTGAACTCGAGTTCCGATCAGCTTCAGCTTCTTAAACTCTTTTCTCCTGATGCTACGTTCACAGGAATGATTAAATAGAGTAAAACAAATTGGATGAATATCTCTTGAGAGTAGGTACTTCTCCAAGAAGGAACAGTAAACTAAAAATAAACAAATAAAAAAGTATTCATCTCACATGTTAGAAATGTAATAAAAGAATTTTTTTTATGTCTTGATGAAATGTTTGTCATATTAAATGGGGTACAATTGTTATTAGTGCATGGAAATGTCAATGAATTAGCACTTGATATTTAAAAGAATATTTCACATATTTTAATTGCGAAAGACTCGTAATGAGCCCACTAATCTAATATAATCATCATTATTGTCTTCATCACTTCATCATCATCATCATCATCGTTGTTATCATCATTATTGTGATTAAAAACATGTTAATGTATGTATAACTGAATCACGAAAATATGGGACGTGATGAATATATAAATAAAGATAAAATCCACGAAGGAAACGGAAACACTGGAGTGCTGCAAGCCTTTCGATGCTAAGTAAAGGACTAGCGTCGAAAGGCCTTGCAGCACTCCAGTGTTTCCGTTTCCTTCGTGGATTTTATCTTAATGTTAATGTATATCGAGGTATTCAAGATGGTAATAGGACAAACCTAGAGATTTTTTTTTATTTTCATCACAATTTAACGAAGTAAGATAATGATAAAATATTGTGAAGAGTACATTCATGAATTTAGCATTTGGAAAAGGGTAAACAGAAAAAAACTTTTTATAAAGAATTTAACTTTAATCATAGAAAAATGTAATATTCATAATTACTAAGTTCAATATAAAAAAAAGCAATTAAGAAAAATGAAAGGTCCTACATGAGGATGCTCACTGACAAGTGCAGCTTTCACGACCAACATGATTAGACCACAAAGGAAGCTCGGAACAAAGCACCTTTGAAATCCCTTTGGATCAATTAGAAAACTTTTCACGAGTGACCAAAAAAAAAAAAAAAAAAAAAAAAAAAAAAAAGTCTGAAATTCGCCGCCTTTCAAATCGTGGATTTTTTTTCTTTAACTTTTTTTTTTTGGAGGGTGGGCCATGAAACCATCCTGCAACCATTCCTGCGTGACATTACGTCGCTCGTGTGTAACGGACCTTAGCTTTCTGAAATATGAACGTTTACTTTTTTGATTGACTTTCTTTAATGCAATATGCAAAATCCTTTATATCGTCTTTCCTGAAAGGAATAAAATGTCGCTCGATTCATATGCACCCAAACGTAAGATGTGTGACATTTATTTTGAAAATAGTTTGTATACCACGTAAAAACCTACATTTTAATATTGGAAAATAGGCTAGACAATCAAATGAGTGAATTCACACTCAATTCATATTCATGTAGGGTGAAACCAGATGGACAAACTGCTGTGGTTCCAATGAGGAATTATTCAGTTGGGTAATGGCAGGCAATCAGTGTTAGATGTATATAACAATGGAGTCACGATGGAAAGAAAAGTCCCAGGTTTCTAAAGACTCTCTCAGATGCAAAACAAAGAGTTATTGCTGTCAGAAAATTGCATATTTTTGTGCATTTAAAAAAAAAAATAACATATTACTTTTATAGAGGTTTTTAGCATCTTTAAAAAATATATTTTTTAGTAAGCAATCATTCGAATGAAAAATTCGCCTTCTAAGATAAAAAATAGCAGAGTTATAGTCGGTCAAAGCTGTAAAAACTTTTGATTCATGTTTTCGAAATATCATTTGTCTTCCACAATTTTTTTTTATTTCTTTCTGTCTACAGCGATGTAAGCATCCTTTAATGAGCCACCATTTAAAAAAAGAATTAGCTTCTTCACACCAAGAATAGCTAAATTATTAATTTTCAAAAACTGCTAAATCTCAGGAATATTTTTCAATATATTTCTCTTATACTCGTAAAAAGGTTTTATTTTTCATTTTAACCAAGACAGATTTAAACCATGCAAAATGACCTTGAACACACTGTCATTAAGAAAATGTAAGTCTAACTTTTTAAAAAATCTTTGTTCAAAGATTGCATAATTTTTCATATATGTCGAACAAAATTGTACTTTCTGGAGATTTTTTCTATTGTTTAAAACTGTTTCTTTTTGTTGCATAATAAACGTTTTTGATATGCTGTCATTAGTAATAAGAATTAACGTACTGGCATTAAAAATAAAAATGTTATTACGTTTCAAAGGTAGCAAAATTTTTCAGCACGTTTTCGAATTTGTCAAAAGATATTTTTTAACTGTTATGAAAAAATAATTCAACTTTCATCTGAAAACGAAAGCTTTCTAGCGTGAACAATAACAAAAATATTGCTGTTCGAAGTTAGTAAAACTGAGTATGTTTTGGTCCATTTTATAAAAATGTCGATTTGCGCAACAAAACTAAAGGGCACAAAAATCAGTCAGCTAATGCATGGTGACTGTAATATCTAGAAAGGGTATTTCTAAGAATAGCTTTATCTAATTTTCTAGTTCGATTGGAGCGAAGTCATGATTTCCAACATCTCCTGAGAACATCGTCCAAAGTATTATTTGAAGACAAGTAAAGAAGCTATTTTTCAGCTGAGAATGGTTTCACTCAAGTCGACAGAGAGAAGAGAATGAACACTGAAAGAAAAAAGATCTGTATTTATAGGCCTGTCTGCCCAAGGGATTAATAGAGGCATTACTCTTAAGAACTAAGACCTTCACGATCTAGTGGTCGTGATATTGTCCTCAATAGCCAGAGGACCTGTTAACGACAACGGGAGTGGCAGGGCAACTTACGTTTGTTCCTTTTAAGCCCACAGTGCCTTTGTTGTGGGTCGCATCCAAGATGGAGGAGATTACGAAAATGGCATTACCATCAAAAGATCAGTAACCTGAATTATCCATTACCAAGGGGGAAAAAGGGATTGGTTAGTTATTTGATTAATAGATTATTAATCTATCTATCTATCTATCTCTCTATCTGTCTATCTGTCTGTGCATATATACATACATACCTACACACACACATCCACACACACACACATCCACACACACACACACACACACACACACAAGCATATAATATAAATATATACATGTGTGTGTGTGGAGTGATACGTATATAAAATAAATGTGACGGAGGTGGTATTAAAAATTAGCTCAGCATAAGGTCAAAACATAAAAGACAATGAAAGTGTATAGCCGTGTTGATGGGAGAAAGTGATAAGAGGAAACGAGAGATGAATTGGAAGCAGAACGACTCGGTTTACATAATTCGCTTATGAGCGGCGATCTCTAAAATAGCTTTGCCAAATGGACCGGCCCACTTCGCAAATCTCATCTGCCTCAGTAATTACAACATGAAATCCCTCAGGGAATTAGATTAACGTCATTGCTTATAATTTGAATGAGATTTAACTATTGAAGCTTCACATCACCTTCTGATATCGCAGCTTCTCCGATGCGATTCACGATGATGTTACGCGTTTGAATATCTCGTCTGCGCCATTACACGGCTTTGTAATATCCATTCCTGCGTTAGCGTCAAGGAGATTCGCAATGTACTGGAGTACGTGTATAATTCGTTTTTTGTCCTGCTTGTTAGCCTATATTTATTTATTCATTATTCCCTTCTGTGTTTTTTTTTTTTTTTTTACCTCGTATGATGTTCGGCGTCGGTGACCCTGGTAGTTGTGACTCCAGATAACCCACAATTAATCAGTAATTAATTACCTCGTATGATCATTTTACATGAGCATTCACCATACACCATACGAAAAAAAAATATATTCTTCATCTATTGATTTGTTAACGACACCCTATAAGTAATGAACTCCACCTTTAAACGTTCCGTCATCCAGCCCAGGGGTAGCCTTTCCCACAACTGGTCTACACACACACACAAATATATATATTTATGTATGTATGTATTTATATATATATATATACTGTATATATATATATATATATATATATATATATATATATATATATATATATATATATATATATATATATCTAATTAGCTTTCCAGTCTCTCCACATGACAGAGCCATATCTAAACACTTGTCCATCCTCTTACCCTTGCTAGTCTCTTTAGCAATTCTAAGTACATCTTCATCCTCCCCCCCCCCTACTTAGAGGAGAGCTAGTTCAACAAATACGTCATACATTCCACCATTGGCTCTCATGTTACCTCTAATCTCTAACCCACATTCCTCTACCTTTCTTGCTCAACATATTCTGTGCCTCACTTTTGCGTGTAATGTTTATCCCTACTATTATGTTTGAAATATATATACAGTATATATATATATATATATATATATATATATATATATATATATATATATATATATATATATATATATATATTATATAATATATATACATACATATATATATATATATATATATATATATATATATATATATATATATATATATATATATATACATACATACATACATACATACATACATACATACATACATACATACATACATACATACATACATACATACACAATATTTTGCAAGGCAGCTTTTCGTGAAGCACATTTACATGCTTGGAATTACAATGTTAGTAAGATTATAATTGTGAAATGTAGAGGAAAAATGTAAGATCCATGAAATTAGACCATTTTTGAGTATTACTGAATGCTCTTACAGAATTCCTTGGTTGGCTTAGGTGTTAATAACATTTAAATTTCGTCAATATTGTTATGATTTATTATTTCTTTCCTTCCTTGTAATCTGCTTAGTCTATCATCTCGAATTTAGTACGACCTCAAGATCTACGACCCTTGGTTCCGTTAGTAGAGAGATCGTGAAAATGTATTCGCATTTGTACACGAGTTAATGAAATCAAGATTTTCTAGCACGGTAATTGCTTCTATTATAAATTTGTGTCCAGTATCGAGTGCATATAAACATTATTATTACTCATTTTAAAGCATCTCCTTTCCTAATAAAAATTGCTCTCTACTTGACAGATGTTCAATATATTTCATAATGAACAAATAAATAACGCATTGGTATGTTTACACATTATTATAATCTAATATTCATGCCATAGTATATTTTTATTTTGAAAAGTTCCGCTCGGTATCAAGTCAATACATCCATTACTACTGAATCTTAAAATCATATCCTTTCATAACAAAACATGTTTTACAACTTCAGATGTCCTGAACGCTTAAAAATAAATAATGCATTTACGAATATACACAGCTTACTGAAATACAGTATTTATAATGCAACAACTGTTTCATTTTTAATTCCTTTATAGTCCCGAGTACGTACGTTTATCATTACTGTTTTGAATCATTTCATGATAGAATATATGCTCTCCACCGGTCAAATGTCACTTTAAACACCATCTTTGACAACCAGGCGATTAAAAGCATTTGGGGAAAATGAATGTACATAATAATGATGTTTTTATATTATTATATTACTTTTTCTCCTGACTAATCATATGCTCATCACTGGTCAAAATGTCCGAACCAGACTGGTAAATGAATTCTCTTCTATTTACTTTATCTCGAAAAAAGCTTCCAGGGAGACAATTAAGTTCAGTATCATTGATTTTTAATCATCTCCTTTCATGACGAAAAAGATAAAACAAAACTTTTCTACCGGTCAGATTTCCAAAAAGGGATTTTTGTTTGGATATCACTTCGCGAGTGTATCCAGTCACATGTTTCTACATAAATAACAAGTGTAGTTAGTTCCCTCCTAAAAAGTTTTATTTTTCATATAACGATAAATTTACTTCAGGGACTATAATTATCATTAAGACTGTCCACATTGCTTCTTTTTCCATACTTATTTCTTCATTATTCCCTTTACAGTCAAATGTAGCAATGTGACTGGAATAATATTTTAAGTTGCCTGTGGAATAAATGAACATAATACAATTTTGGATATGTAGATTTCACAAAATATTTTTTTTATTTCAAACATATCTAAAATAAAGAATTCATTATTATTATTATTATTATTATTATTATTATTATTATTATTATTATTATTATTAACAACATATCTAAAATCAAGAATATATTATTATTATTATTATTATTATTATTATTATTATTATTATTATTATTATTATTATTATTATTATTCAGCTGGAATACGGACTGGAAAAAAAAAGTAAAACTTCGTTTTGGGCTGTTAAGAACGTAATGACCTTAAGACCTTAAGACCTGAAGTTCAAACCAGTTGATTAATTGAAGAGGAGTGAAAAGAAATGAAAGACTTTCCCCACGGGCCATTTCAAGGACGAGCCGCAGGTGAAACTGAGAAAGAAATCTTTGGCAACTTTCCCGACAGAAAATATCCCAAAATATTTTGCCACGGTATGAGGTTCTCGTTTCGATATTGACAGCGCAAAGGACGGATCCTCCTTCGTTTTACAGCGGTGTAACATTTATTCTCCCAGGAGCTTCTAATCATCTGAGTGTAAATCCAAGGAAAATCCCCTTTTGGAAGTTTGGCCGGTAGAAAGATTTTTTTTTTTTTTTTTGTAACGAAAGTGTATGATTTAAACTATAAAAATATTGAGCATAATCATCTCCCGGAAGCCTCTTCTGCAAATGAAGTAAAAAGAAGGAAATCCAATTAAAAGTCTAATTTATGAGTAATAATATTACCCGTATTCATTTCCACCAAAGTTTTTAATCGCTTAGTTGTCAAAGACGGGAATCAAAGTGACATTTGACGGTTGTAGAGAATTGTTATTTTTTATTTTTTTTTTTTTGTCACGGAAGGAAATCATTTAAAACAGTATTAATGGACTTACATACTCCAGGCTAGACAGGAATTAAAAAAGAATAAGTTATTCTGTTTAAATACTATATTTCAGTAAAATGTGTATATTCGTAAATGGATTATTTATTATAAAACATACAGGACATCTGAACAGTGTAAAACATTTTTTGTTATGAAGGGATATGATTTTAGGATCAGTAGTAATGGACGTATTTATTCGATACAGGAAGTAAATTTTGAAAAGAAATACATACTATGGCATGAATATTAGATTTTAGTAATGCATAAACATGCAGATGCGTTATTTATTTATTTATTTATCATGAAATGTATTGAACATCTGAGTAGCAGAGAGCAATTTTTGTCAAGAAAGGTAATGTTTTAAAATGAGTAGTAATGGATATATGCACTCGATACTGGACACAAATCTATAGAAGAAGCAATTACTATGCTAGAAAACCTTGATTTCATTAATATGCATGTAAGTGCGAATATATTTGCATGGTCTCGATACTCACGGAACCAAGGTTCGTAGAATCTGAGGTCGTGCTAAATTCGAGAAGATCGACTACGCAGATTACAAGGAAGGAAAGAAATGATAAATCCTAACTATATTGACGAAATTTAAATTTTATTAATACGTAAATCAACCAAGGAATTCTATAAGACCATCCCAAAAATACTCAGAAATGGCTTAATTTCATAGCTGGTACATTATTTCCTCAACATTTTACAATTACAATTAAACATTATAATTCCAAGTAAATAAAATTGCTTCACGAAAAACTGCCTCGCAAATGGCTAAGGTTTCTTCACAGATTTCAGAAAAAATCAGTCAGAATAAGGAAAACACATCGTAGCCTCGGTAAGATATCTCTCCTTACAACATATAAACAAAAGGGTTGCCAGTCTAGTATGAAGAACATGAGTTAGAAATTACGTGAAAAGTGGAACTGTCAAAGTTCAGGGGACATAATTCTAGGGCGGAGCTTCAAATCTGATGACAGCTTGGGCCAAGTGGATTCCTGGTATTAAATATCTATTTATGCTGTCATAAGCTTCCTTCAGGTTAATTGTATACCTCATACGCAGCGGTATACATGCATGCCACGCACGGAGCCTTTTACCTATATGGCACACACACCCTCCTCATTTTACCCTCGCAAGTCTCACCAACTGGCTAGTAATTAACACTTGATCCCGACACCCTTATTAGACTGCCGTTTGCTATATAATTTTCTTAGTTATGTAAGGAACATTTTGAATCAGCTCTTACATTATACCATTACAAAGATTACGTAAGCACATTTACTGTAAGACCAGTTGCAATACTGAAACAGGTTAGTACTTGGTCATTTCGTGTAATTTTAATATATGGATCAGGATGGTGTGTATATCAGAAATTCAAGGATGTCCTAAATTCTAAGTTTTATTTGTATTTCTTTTTTTTTGCACTTCCAGAATATTAAGATTCACCATAATTAACTGTTGAAAATAGGATGACGGATTAGCTGAGTTCACCTTTATCTACAATACTAGAAATTGTTTTGTCATATTCAATTAAATCAGTTAAGAGTGTCTTTTGTGGTTTATCAAAGATATGGGTACACCTTTAATATTTTCTGAAGCGGAGATACAGTTTGTTTCGTTAAACGTAAAAAAAAATTATATATATATATATATATATATATATATATATATATATATATATATATATATATATATCTATATATATATATATATATATATATATATATCGAGACATTTTATATGGCTAAAGGAGAGTATTTATTTCGTAAACATCGAGTTTCCGCAGGTTTTTTCTCAGAAGGTATTTTTATCTGATATATTGAACGGTAATCGTTATACGTTAATCGAAAGTGTATCATCTCCTTTGAAAAAACGTATCCTAAGGAGAGGTAAATGGAATTTTCAGCAAAAGTCTGCTACTACCTGAAGCCCATTGTATATACCAGATTTATTCAAAAAGCAAGAATGATGTAAAGCATAAATAAATCCATCGATCACCGCCAAATCATTAACAATAATGCGGTTTGACCCATGCATTGTCAAATAGCATGGACTGGTTCGAAAACAAAATATGTATGAAAAGGCCAATAAAAAAAAAAAGTAGTCCAGCACATATGGATATTTCTATCCTCTTACAAATTCGGAAGAAGTGAATTTTCTTCCATTGCTGAATTTAATATCTCAGACCAAAGTTCATCTAGGAATAAAATTCGAACAGCAGAACCACTTTACAAAAAAAAAAAAAAATAAAAATAAATAAATAAAAACACTAATAATCCACATTTAATCTAGAATCTAAGAGCTATTCCTTGAAACCGGCTTACAGAATATACTTGCCATTTTCTGCTTTGTTGTAAAATACAGAGGCAGTACAATGATACTGCACAGAATTCTGTCTCTTCTTTACCCTTCAAGTCGCAGCCAGGAACATGACTATGGACTCTGAAGAGTTGGGGGAACTTGTTTATGGCTCTTTCTTTGGCGAAAGCAATGGGCAAGACACTGGATGCCACTTTCGTGATACCTTAGGGTCTCTGAAAATAACAATAACAACAGCAAGAACAGCAGCAGCAGCATCAATAATAATAATAATAATAATAATAATAATAATAATAATAATAATGGTAATTCTCGTAAATACGTCTTAATTATTACCCGTCATACAAATGCATTTTAATATTTTAATTTTTTTCGTCCATATACACTCCTATGGGTTAGTTTTCTATATATATACATATACTCGTATATTTTATATATATATACATATATATATATATATATATATATATATATATATATATATATATATATATATATATATATATATATGTGTATATATATACGTATATATGTATATACACATATGCAGTATATATATATATATATATATATATATATATATATATATATATATATATATATATATATATATATATATATATAAAAAATCAGTGCACTCGAATAAATAATGCTTATCACGAAAGACTAGCAGCCCTAATTTTGAAGATCTTTTTTTTCGTTCCCGTCAGGTCTGTTATGATTATACGTCAGTCAGGGAAATCGCTCGTATAAAGAACCGGATCTTGAATAATTCAAATGTCAAACGCATAAGGAAGCCTATTTATTCCGGAGATTTCATTTGAGTTAATTAATTGTTAATAGGAAATTAGTTTGGCTGGATATTAAAAAGTAAGGGTTAGGAAAATTCTAATTTGTTTTCTAAATTGAGTGGTTCCTGTAATATTCGCTAACTCTACCAATAAACTTTTTAATAAGTGTATTAGTGGTATTTTGAGCTTTTATTGGTCATTTTGGAATGTATATACACAATTAGAAAATAGTGATCATACATTTTAGGGTGTAAAAACAGAAAACAGAAGGAAATGTTAACGTAACTAATAGAAGACAAGGACACGTATTTTTTTCTTAATGGGATTAAATTCTCGATGTCTTTACAATAAGAATTTTTTAGGAATTACGTAAGCATCCGACTTGAAACACACACACACACACACACACACACACACACACACACACAGAAAGAGAGAGAGAGAGAGAGAGAGAGAGAGAGAGAGACAGGTCACAGCCACTCACATTTTAATTTGTGAGTCGTGGATGAAAATCCTGTGCAGGAAATTTCCTCAACATTATTTGTTTTATAGGCCTAAACAGGAGCTCGTCATGAATGTGACAGACACTCTTCACTGCTATACTGTCCGCTCTCTCATTCCTCCTGCTTAATAAGGTTATTAATACCCTACACTTTCGATAACTCTCAAGCCACAAATAGCAGTTCGTGAACAATTTGTCTCTTCAGCTACAACATTTTATAGTTCACTTCCATTCTACCTCTAAACTTTATTTCTATGGTGAGAGTTGGATAAGTTATCTCTTGACCTTCCTTAGTATGATGCTATATATATATATATATATATATATATATATATATATATATATATATATATATATATATATATATATATACGTATATATACATATATATAAATATAAATCTGTGTATATATATATATATATATATATATATATATATATATATATATATATATATATATATATATATATATATAATATATATTTATATATATAAATATATATACTTTTTGTATATAATGTATATTTAATCATTAGTAAATCTTATTAGGCAATGACATGATATGAAAATATTTTTTGCACAGGGAATTTATGTGAAATCTTTTTCATTATTTCCTTTTGATATAAATAAATCACCAAGTTTTGCTTATTTGTTTTGCCCAATTTTAATGAAAGTTCTATTCCTAAGAACCTTTACGAAAATATGGGTATCTTAATGAAAAAGTCACCTACTGAAAAAGATGTACGAAATCACCTAATAATAAAAAAAATTTGAATTATGTCAAGAATACAAGGCCCAATGAAAGCCGGAGACAAATATATAAATAGAATGAAACACCATATCTCTTTAATTCACGTTCTCTCAAAAGATTAGACTTTCAATTATAAGATTTTCTGTATATTAAATAGATGGGTTGATAGCTGAAAGCGCATCAGTTCTACTGTACATGTGAGCCATCAGTGAGTTTAAAAGGTCAGAGATCTGTAAATTTGAAATAATCGGAGGACTGGAAATGAAATTTTTGGAGGGGTTGGGGCCTGTAGATAAAAGCTAAATATATATAAAATCGATTCAAGAAAGTATTTAAGAGCGCAGCCGGATACACAGATATGTTGCAGATGAACACTGTAATGCAAGTTCTGCATTTATATTGACCTTTGTTCGTAGTTCAGAACTATTGCATATCATGAACGTACGCGTAATCAGTTAGCATGCCTAAACATTAATCTGTCAGCTCAGATGAGCTAACGTTTTCCATGAAGCTTCCTGTCCTCTGACCACTCGATCAAATAGTTTCAACTCAGTCTGGTGTTTTGTATAAAGTGACAGAGCATGAATGATATACTTCTTTTATGGAATGTCATGCAGTGCTGCACTATGTGAGAGAGAGAGAGAGAGAGAGAGAGAGAGAGAGAGAGAGAGAGAGAGAGAGAGAGAGAGAGACGTTAAGTAAGAATATAAAAGAAAGAATATGTAAGCTGTATATAATTATTTTCGATTGTATATATGATATTAATATACGCCGGCATTCAGTTGCATATTAGAGAAAGAAATACAAATATATTCTGGAAATGAATTAAGATCATACTGTAAGTGGAGAAGTTCTATGAGGAGAATGTTCAGAGATGAAATAACGAACTAATGGAAAAATAATATGAAATTTTTGTGTGTGTTCATCATATCCATTAAATATAAACTAAATTATGTAAATGAACATTTGCCGATAAATGTCATATTGAACTATAAATTATGTACAGAGTGAGTACTGTTTAATTTCGGAAAAACTGCATATATATTTTTCATTATAATTCAAAAGTTATTTATGCCTAATTGATGATGCAGTATTTTTCCGTATTATCATTTTATGGCCAAATAGGGTCAATAACTCCATTTAGCATAAGTTGATAGTTTTTATTTATTTATTAATGTGTAAATCACAGGCAAAAGCTTTGGAGTGATTCACAGCGTTAGCCACGTTTTATTATTGATAGCTGTCCCCTGTCCTTTGCAAAACTATATTCGTAATCCACAAACTTATATGTAACGCAATGAGAGAGAGAGAGAGAGAGAGAGAGAGAGAGAGAGAGAGAGAGAGAGAGAGAGAGAGAGAGAGAGAGAGATTGGAAAATAAATAACGAAAGTCACCTAAACACTCTGAAGATCTAAAATAAACGTGAAATGGAATAGAATCTTTTGTCATTTCATTCTTATACTTTTAACCTTCCTTCAGGGAAAAGTATGAAACAGTCATTTTGTAAATGTATAATCTGGATATCTAGAGATTTTTCATAACTGTCTCACAAAGTGGGACTCATTGGTAAGACCTCTTGTAAGCACTTTATATATTTTGCAAAATGGTGGTCGTAGCTCAAGTTCAAGCATGAAATAAAATATTCTTGTAAATCTTTTTTTGAGGGAGCTTTGCTTCATGCGAAGAGTATTTCACTTGTCATTATTTCCTTATTTTCAAACGTTGAAAATAAAATAAAAAGCACCTGAAGACTTAGGGAATGAGAAAATTTTAAAGTTTGAGAATAAAGATTTTTTTTTATAAACCATTGCTTTTCCTAGGAAAATAAAAAAATGTAGATTTTAAAAATTAATTTTTTCTGAAAAAACAAAAAGTTTCTAACATAAGCTGGACAAAATATTTCATAATTCAGAGTGCGTAATGGACATTCATAATAGACTCAAAAATCGTATAGAGTTTTTGAAATTTTAAGTTCATCACTTTGATTTATTTAAACGTTTCCCTGCAAGATATAAAGTTCGTCTTTTTGTCAGCGATGCGATAGCATTCATTTTATCAGAACCATTTTATCATTGAAAGATAAATGGCAGGAAAGGAAACTCCTCCGGAAACTGTTGGCAAAGGGAATCTGTTTTAGCCATTAGAGGGAATTATGCAAAAAACAAAACAAGAATTAGCGTCTGCTATCAAGAGTGAGACTAAAACGCCAAAGGAGAACTAATGTATTGGCAAAAATTAATAATTTCGGTGACATGTTTATTTTTTTTATTTAAATATATAAGGAAAACGCGGGCATGGCCAACCTCTTATTTAGCTGAGGTCCTTGCCTAAGCAAGATCCAAAGAAAACGATGTATATGACTTTTAATTTTCAAATTCGCGAATATACAGCACTTGACTAATATCAACAAAGTTATGTTACTAAGCTTTTTTTTCTGATGTTGATTTTCTTGAGGTAACAACATTCGGGATTGTTAAGGCGATTAGTGACGAGAACTAATCGATTTCAAGAGTTTAATTTGCATCGGTAAATACTACCCCGCCAGAAGCTTGGTGAGGAGGATATCAGTTAATCTATCTTTCATTGTCAGCCATGTGGGTGACAGCTATCGGGTACAAGATAACATTTCATTGGTAAATAGCTTTGCAAACTTGTGGATATCTCAAGAAGGTGAAAATGATTAAAAACTAAAATAATCTAAATGCGAACTATAACATAAAAAAAACAGCAGTCATAACAATGGAATGGTATTTTCTATGTTAATTCACATATTTGATTCCAATCAAGGTGATAAAGGTCGAATGCGTAGCTAACGAGAGACAGATAGATATAGATAGATAGATAGATAGATAGATAGATAGATAGATAGATAGATAGATGGATAGATAAATAGATAGATATCTGTCTCACTTCTATGAGGGGTCTCTATGCTGGACAAATCAATTATTGTAAAACAATGTAAATAATTGATCAAACCAGTTATCTGGAACTGAGATGTCATTTACATACCCACATCTCAATATCATATCTAGAAAGCAAAAAGAGAAATTGTAGATACATTCAAGTAATACTGACGATAATAGTCTACAAGCCTGTTGCAGATCACTGTAATGTACATTTGATTCAAAGCTATAAATAACTATTTGCATCTCATGATTGCACGCATTCTCAGTTTTATAAATAAAACCCCAAGGTTTGAATATGATTAAACTAGAAAATTTTAACATTTCATCCTGCCAGTTATGTTTTTAGCTGACTGCTAAAAAAATGGATAGGGTTGCGATGGCAAATGTCTTGATCCGTTAAACATTTTATAAAGAGAGAGAGAGAGAGAGAGAGAGAGAGAGAGAGAGAGAGAGAAACGACGAAATTCACATAAAACTGATTTAAGCGAATTTGAATGAAAGATTTTCATTCCATTCATGCGATTTAAACCTTTCCCAAAAGAGATTGTAAAACAGACATTGTTTATTTACTTAAATAAAGTTTTTCCGCAACTGCCATGAAAATTAAAGGCCAGCGTTAAGACCATGTACAAAACATTAAATATTCTGCAGTATATTTAGATATTCGTTTTTATTTGTAATTTATTTTCTTGCTCAGCTTCAGTAATTATCGCACTCTGGACTTTATGAAAATTGTATTTGTTTAATGCAAGGTTCGTGGGATGTGAAGAAAATGTAGATGGGAATGTAAAAATATTTCAGTTTTATAATTTTCATTTTCATATGATACGCTTTTGTACTTCCTCATAACTAACGTACGTTAGATTTTTCATGAATCTTAAATTTGCCCGTTAGGAGCAGCTAGCAAAACCTTGAAAACTTACTGTAAGTTAACAAAAATGCTAAATATTTTATACAGTGAGTTTTGCTAACTTTGGAAGCATAACTTCTTAACGAGTATTGACCTACTCGTATGTCAATAAAATTGTTTTAGGTGAGAGAGATGAGGAGAAGAATAATAATAAAAAAGACGGGCGGTATAAGGTACGTTTACGGAATGTAGGACAGGTATTTTGTTAGTCTTTTGATATCAAGTTTGAGAATAAAGAGTAAATGGCTGTTGAAAATGTTTCATTGCTATTTAAGATAGAGAGAGAGAGCGCATTCATTCTTTATTTTCCACTGACTAAAAGTTTTTAACATTACTGCAATCATTTTCCTTTTTTCCTTCAGAGTGTTACATTTACAACGGAGAAAGTTACATGAAGTTAGAAACGTGTTTTCTTAACGTAATAGACATGAAAAGTGCGTGGCATTCAACAAAAATTGCATAGAGGAAATGTCGAGCATGTATCGCAACACAGAAACACAAACACGCATACATACATAGGCACACACATACACACACACACACAAACCCTCTTACACTCACAGAAAGTCAGATGTATATATATACAATATATATATATATCTATAACATATATATATTACATATATATGTATTATACATATATGTATATATATACTATATATATATGTATATATTTATATAATATATACTATATATATATATATTTGTATATAATATTATATATATACATACATACTCATATATATATATATATATATATATATATATATATATATATATATATATATATATATATATATATATATATATATATATATATATACATCTATGTATAATTACTATATATTGAAATCTTATATAATAATGATAAATAATATTGCTTGTACAATAAATTATATTCTTCCTACATCTATGGCAATATTATTTATCATTAATATATATATATATATATATATATATATATATATATATCTATATATATAAATCTTATAATATAAATATATATATAAAGATGTATTCCTATATATATATATATATATATATATATATATATATATATATATATATATATATATATATATATATATATATATATATATAGTATAGACATGAACGCACGAGAACATGTTCCACAGAAATAAATTTCTGACTCAAATCACAAAAGCGAACCACGGTCTTTCAAACGAGAGTATAGGGCGTTAGCAATATTTCAACACTGTGTGGAGGTATTGCTAATTCCCTGGACTCTCCCGATGTGAGTCAGAAATTCTTTATACATACATACACACACACATATATATATATATATATATATATATATATATATATATATATATATATATATATATATATATATATATATATATATATATATATATATATATATATATAGTCTGTGTATGTGTGTGTGGAATCATAAAAAAAATGTAAAAATTTGTATGATGGCTCCTGAATTATGTGTACGATATTTCTTGTTATAAATTTTTATAGGTTGTTGTAATCATTGATTCATGCTTAAAAGTTTATATTGTTTAAAGAGTGGACCATAAACTGAAGAAAGGACTAGCTATATGCAAGTGCTGGTTGTTCAACTAACAAAACATACATATAATTAATTTTAACTTTAATGTCAAATTTTGTTTTAGCAAAGTGGAGTATTAAAAATTGAAGAAAATGAAAATGAAATTTTTGTTTATTAAAAACTAGTAATTATCATTTCATGTAAAGGCAAAGTGCTAGAAAAGTGTTCAGAACTTTAGATTCATAATTAGCCCAGCAAATAACTGTAAAAGGTTTTCAACGATACATTTCAAATATGCCTAGACTGCATTTACAGAAATTATAAATAATTATAAAAAAATTTTATCACTGTTCTGGGAACATTAAATGTCCCGGTTATACTTTATTATTATTATTATTATTATTATTATTATTATTATTATTATTATTATTATTATTATTATTATTATTATTATTATTATTATTATTATTATTATTATTATTATTATTATTATTATTATTATTATTATTATTATATTTTACCCACTCCAAACTCAAGTTGGCTACCAATTCAGATTTTTTCCATGGCATGAAAATATTTCACGAGTTCACGGCATGCTTTTATGACTTAATTAGGAAGAAGAAGAAGAAGAAGAAGAAGAAGAAGAAGAAGAAGAAAAAGAAGAAGAAGAAGAAGGAAACATTTGTTCAATGCAATTCATTAGACGACACAAACGAAACTGAAATTATGACGAATTTCCGAGACAAGAAATTTTTTTCATCTTTCTATAAGATTTCGTATTCAATATTGACATCCCAAACGACGGACGTCTCTCCATTTTCCAGCGACGCAACATCATTTTCTTTCCTCTGAATCTTTTTCTTTATCACTGCAAATTAAGCGAGAGAAAACCGGGGCAAAAGTCCCTGTGCGAGGATTCCAGGCACATGGGATCTATTTCCTCCATGAAAGGAAATTATTTGAAGAAAAAAAAAAACTCGTAATTAATTCATGGAAATCAAAGTGATGGCTCAGATGCCCGAAGGGAATCAGCGGAAAGCAATACATTAGAATTTCAGTGGCGTTTTTAATTTTATTTTCTTTCTTTTAAAGCTGTTCGAAACGAGAAGAGTGTCCTTTAAACTCCTCTGCAGCCCAATCCAGAATGGCAGAAAGAAAATAATAATTTTTATCTTTTAAATGAGTGATGAAGCTGCGTCTCTTGGCGTGTGACTTTTGGCATCGCATTTGCAGAAGGATTTTTATTCCACTATTTCAGTTTGATGCCGAGGCGTTCTTGGGTATGAATTTATTAGGTGACGCGAGCTAGTGGTCCTTAGTGCTATCCATGCGTTATGAAGAACGCTCGGATGGCACTAAATGAAGTCCAGTTATTAGATGGTAAGAGTTGGAAGAAAATCTCCAAAATTAATCAGTCTTCCACGCACCCCATGGAAGATCTTGTCATCTCTGTTAGCAGTTTACAAAGGGAAGGGAAAACAGACCTACATTGAGTTAGTTTGTCTGTTCATTTATTATTCTTTAGATAGGGAGAGAAATGTGTTTTTTTTATTTGTTTGCTGGTAGGTTTGCTGATTTCTTTCCTTTACTTTATTTTACGCAAAACTATTGGAATTAAAGTAGAACAACAGTGCAAACAGAGCAGTCAAAAAGTCTGTGAATTTTTATGGTAATGTCTCTGAACCTTTGGAGACTTAGTTAAAACAGTTAAAGATATCCTGAGGTGAATAAAAAGATATAGATACAAAAATATTGAGTAATACAACATAAGCTATTAGTAATTTTTCTTTTTCAACAAAAGGCCCTTGATTTTTTGTAATGTTATTCTTAATACTCATGTTGATAATGGTAATATCTCATACCAGTAATTACAATAAAATCAGTAATAATAAAAACTTTAACAGGAGAATATGAAAAAAAATAAAAGTAGATAGCTTGAGACATATTTTCACAAACATTCAAAATATGTTTCAGTTGAATTATATTTTACCTCACCAAAATACTAAAAGGCTATTGAAGGGATAATGATTTGGAGCCCTGGTGCATTCTATAATAGCTCTTGGTAAATGGAGCAAAATATATTGAAAAGCTTTACATTCAGCCTATTCATTTTTGGATTACGAGATCACTTGATTATATAATGCTCTTTTTCTTTTGGGTGGGGCAGTAGAATGTGAGAGGCACTGTTGTTGCATAAGTGGTGCTTCGGGACTTTCGATATATGATTATAAACTAATTAGTAGAGTAAACACCCGGAGAAGAATAACATTACTGCACAGTAAGTATGGATTAATAATAATAATAATAATAATAATAATAATAATAATAATAATAATAATAATAATAATATGCAAGAAAAGCCACATTTACTAAGTCTAACGAAATTGCGGCAAACTGATTATAGCGTCTAATACTAATAATACTAATAAGATATATGAAAAAAAAAAAAATTTGTTTATGAATCAAATGGAATTCGCTTTACGGACCAAAACAGTTACCCTGCGAGAATAAGCGTTGATTATTTTTTATCAAGCGACACCGAATTTTTCCTCTTTCACATGACATATTCTGAGTGGATAAAGCTTAATCTATCTTTCAACACTGAAAACACGGACCAACCAAAATATTTTTCCATTAATGTCCATACCCTACTGGAAAGCGATGAAAGCAGGAACTGAAAAATGGAGGCTGGAAAAATATATATACATATTTTTTTTCCTCTCTTTTTGCTTTATTCATCGGGCGAGAGGATATCCCGCACATGCATTCGTTGCAAGTCTTGCAGATTAAACTGCAATATTGATATTGGAGTTATGGGAGCCCGGACTTCAAAACTGAGGGGAAAGTGCGCACGCGCGCGTACTCGGCTGTGGGTTTACGTGCAGCCGAAAGTAATGATGTGTCATACGGAAGCAAATGACTTCATCATAAAAAAAAAAAATTGTACTGATACGGGTTCGATTCCCAAACGAGGGGGAATGTTTCAGGTACGACCCGTCAAACCCCGTTGTGATTTATTAAGTAATGCGATACGTACCTGGTAGTTAGTAAAATGATGTTGAGGGTGCAAATGGGGCGAAGATAGTCATAAAAAATTACTTATGAAAAACTGAGAGATAATGCCTCGTGGTCCTACGGCCT
>NC_089758.1:16216733-16259233 GCF_040412425.1 Macrobrachium rosenbergii
TAATAATAATAATAATAATAGCAGCTATGTTAAGGTAACCATATAAGTCTTTGTGGCAGACTCGCTCCCCAAAAAACAAAATGTGTGAATTTGAGCAACTTTGTTTTGGATAGAAGTCAGGTGGATGATCACAAACAAACCAATTATTGTTGACACAGACCCTTCAAGTAATGGACATTAAACCGACAAATTCCTCCTGAAAAGCAACGCTTAAAAAGTATCAACAGGCCACAGGAACGTGGTTTAAGTGACATTTTGTCACAGCAACGGCCAAGGTTGAATTAAATTGCAATAATCACATTTCTTTCCCACTTGCTTCTGACAAGAGTGTTCTAATCAGTACCAGTGAAGACACCTTTAATTTAGTAGTCTTATTGTGAATGGTATATAATGAAACGGAATGAATTAAAAAAAAGAAAAGGTAGGAAATTTTCAGAAATTTCGGTGTTTTGTGAGATTAAAGCAGCGTTCTGCAATTATGCAAATATAAAAAAGATCCATGAGTTTAAGAGGATATCTGTTCCTTTTCGTAATGTCTTCTTCCACGTACCCAATAACTTGTTAATTTCCTCTTCGACTTCTCTCGATGTTCCCTGAGGGATAATTAGGATTCATAATCAAGCGTAGGATTTGAAACAGACGTAAAGAAAAATGTATACGAGGAAAGAAAAATTCAATCTAAATCAAAGTCTCTTCTTATTAAAAAATAGTTCCCTTTTCCGCCTACCCATCATTATCTTCATAATAAAAGGCATGAATTGCAGACTTGAATTCCAAAGAAATCCTAATAGGCACAATTCGCTTAAGTTATCATGCAGGAGAATCAAAAAGGGAAACAAAAATACGGCCGACAAAAAACGTAGCTCCTCAGCTCGACTTTCCGGGAATCACATTTCCTGAATCTTATCTCTCCATGGTAAGTGGTGACGTCACGTGTGGAACAAAGGAGGAAATCGTTTTCTTTTGCTAATTGGAGAAAATATTCGAAAGGAGAAAAATTTCGAAACGAAGGAATACGCGAACGAATTTCCTTATTCATTCTCAATTTCTTTCTTCTGTTTCTTGAATTCGTTAAGGGAGAAACATTCTGGCAGGTTTAGATTCAGTTACCTCAGAGAATGTACATTGACGAGCACCTTCGTTTTCTCTCTCTCTCTCTCTCTCTCTCTCTCTCTCTCTCTCTCTCTTAATCTTGGTAAGTCACCTTGTATTTGTTAAGAATATATCTCTCTCTATATATATATATATTAATATATATATATATATATATTGTATTTATTATATAATATATATATATATATATATATATATATATATATATATATATATATATATATATATATATATATATATATATATATATATATATATATATATTATGTTATATATATACATATATATTATAGATATTTATATATATATATATATATATATATATATATATATATATATATATAAAATGTATCTGTGTGTATTGGGTAACCAAGCTTGCTACTGCTGCAGCTGATAACTAGTTGCCTTGAAAACTCGCAAGGTCCATTAATCATTACTGGCGCGCGTGAGTGTGTGTTTGCATATGTATATGTTTCCCTTCCCTTTCTGTTGTGTTTTAACATTTTTGCGATAAAGTTCATTTGTCTTGTCTTTGCTCACCATCTGTGTAGTGCACTATTGTCGACTAACTGCAGGTCATATAGCTTAAACTCTTCAAAAGCACAGGCTACTTTCATCCTTGAAACAATTCCTTATCGCTTAGTGTTAGCTTGGAATTTGAAATACACATTTTTGTTGGTAGTAATTTGGATATAGCTCTCAGCATTTCAACTTTCTGCCACCCTTGAATGGAGAAATTGTTGTAATCTACTGTATGTTCCATTTTTCTTATGAGGTATACATTTCACAGTAAGATTTTCTACCGTTTGAATAAAATAGTATTACATTAAGGATACAATCATTCAAGTTCTTAAGAATATATATATATATATATATATATATATATATATATATATATATATATATATATATATATATATATATATATACAAATTTTTTTTATCTTATTTTGTTACACTACGTCCCAAATACTTCAAGGACAAAAGCTGTTGATGCTGAAGTACTGACGGTATTTGTATATACGATTTCCTATATGTAAAGTATTTTTCTTCGAACACATGTCACGAAAGGTGATATACCGAAGTTCATCTTCGTGAAAGATTAAACGTAGTAACTTAAGTAAAGAAAAAAATAGAAACAAAACGTTAAAGCATTCTGCCCTTTTCGTGGCGAGAAGTCTTATATATCAATGTCTTATTAAACTTTAAAAGAGTACCCAAGAATTAGATAATTTATTGGACCAACGTAATAAATAACGCGTACCATTAGTACCAAACCATTTGCGTGACCAAGAAGATACTTAGATGGTTTTTTGCGATATGTTTATGTTCCAAGAAAAACTTCAGCAACGTTCATTAAAAGAAAACAAGCACACTTGGATCAATGGCGTGTCCCACGGAGTTTGCATAAGTGAATTAAAGGACGACACTCAATAAACGCATTTTTCTATAAGCTTTTACATGAAGATATTCCAAAAATATGGTTCATTATTAGGAGGGAATTTTACTATTTGTTTACTCATTTTTTTTACAGATGACTGAAAGACGCGGCAAGAGAACACGCGGTGGAAACTGGGTTGCAGTAAAAGGTAAGTGATAATTATTTTTCTCTTCATAAAAGGATGCCAGCCCATAAAAAAAATATCCCATCACCCTTCCAATATCTCAAAATATCATATGCTAATCACCGTATTTTAAAAGATCACTTTATGATTTTCATTTTTTAAATGGAGCATTCCCTTTGCTAGTTCCCCTCCATTAGAAAAATACAAGCTCGTTCTCTTCCCATAACAAAAGATCACTTCATGATTCCCACTCTTAAAACGACCACTTAATGAGACCTCATCAGGATAAATACCACCTCATAAGCAGACCGCGTCACGATTCTCGCTCCTTAAAAAGCCCCCTTACGATCTCGTACCGTAACAAGACCACTTTGTGTTCAAAACTGATTAATATTCAGTTCGTATTCTTATGCCCGAAAATGACCACTTTATGAATCCCAATCCATAAGAAGAGAACGGCGTGATTTCCATTGGTTTAAATGACCACTTATTGATCCTTGCTCCTGGAACACAATACTGTATAATTTTTACTTCGTAAAATAACACTTAATGACGACGACCACTTCATGATCCTACTCCAGAAAAGGACCATTGTATCATTGTATCATTCATACTCTCTATTAAGACTACACTTTATGATTCCCCCGCCGTAAAATGAATGATATCTCCATTCCGTAAAACACAGTTCATGAATCTTACTCCTTAACATGATTTCCAGTCCATAATAAGACCACTTCATGACCCTAAGTCCATAAAAAACGTACCATGATTATCTATTTCCTAAAACAAACCTTATGATTTTCATTCCATAAAAAATCATGCTATGATTACTACTCTATAAAAAGACCATATCATGTTTCCATTTCAACATAAAAGGCTGCGTGATTTTTGCTCTGTAAAAACATTACGTGATGATTTGTACTCAATACAAAAGGATACTTTATGATTTTGACTCGGTGAAGAAAACCGTTTCTTGAATTGTAAACATTAAGAAAAACCTAAAGCAAAGATCCCACTAAACGGTTTTCTTCTCTCATATATATTATATATATATATATATATATATATATATATATATATATATATATATATATATATATATATATATATATATATAAATATATTTTTGCTCTGTATATATGATTTGTACTCGATACAAAAGGCTATACTCATGAAGAATATAAACATTAAGAAAAACCTAAAGCAAATATATATATATATATATATATATATATATATATATATATATATATATATATATATATATATATATATATATAATATATATTATTCGTATATTTAGGAAAGTTAGATTTCAGTATCCCCCTATCTCAAGTTCTTAAAATATCAACAAAAATTCCGTGCAAACCTACATCTGTATTCAAATCTTTTGAATATTTTTTGCTGAAAATAGTTTAAAAGACTATATGTAGCTGGCTTCAGCCATCGTTCAAGATGCGTTGTCGTAAATTCATTATTAATGAAACTCAGTATTAAAGAAATAGGTACAGAGAAGAAAAGCTACAATCAAAAATCACACAAAATCGTTATAAAGTCTGAGCGCGTGTTGTGAATTTTTTAACTTGACGTAAATCCACCTCCGAATAATTAACTCACAGTTTTCTATTTCTTACATTATGTCTTTGGACTTTGACTGTAGTTATATTTAAACGCTGAAATTAGTATGTGCCTTCTCGAAGTGACGTGTAATCTTTCTTATCATTTGCTGTGGCTTGACTATAATTTCTCGCCTATTTTTATTTTATTTTTTTTTTTTTTTTTTTTTTTTTACAATTAACCTAGATCAAAGAGCTTGCTGAATTAGCAGGTCGACTATTTTAGCCTTCAAGCATCATATTATTCGTCAGGAAAATTATAAAAGAGCAAAAATGGCGAGATAACTAATCTCCAGTAAAGGGACATGAGGAGTGAGGAGAACATTTAATGTGACCCGGTTTTCGAGATTTTGCCTCAAAAGGCTTGGGAAAGGAGTTTCGCCTCAGAAACTTCTTGCTTATAGTTTTGGTTCATGGGATAAGAACGGAGCGAGAAATCTTTAATAGAATGCCTTCAAAGGATTCTCCCTGCCACCACTTGAATATTAGGGCACATTATATAAACGAGTCGTGATATATTTTTGGAAGTATCTTGCAGCATCTACAAAATTTCCCTGACTGTGATCATTAAAATTTTTTTATTTTTAATGTAATGTTAGACTTATACTACAGCCAACCAGTCATTTCGCCGTAAAAATTAGGAACCATTCTGTGTATTTTTGTTTAAATTTACCTTATTGTTATTTTTTTTTTTGTCTAAAGCGTTTGGACAGTGATTTACTATTACCAAATACTTTGATTTACATTTCATTTACTTTCGTCGATAAGTGGCCGCATACTATTCCATGACCATGGAATTTCAAGCTTCGCCTTAACAGTTAATCGCAATTCTTTCTCCTCGTGCTTACTTGAAATCATACCGGTTGAACTAAATGACAAATTAAGGTGACATTCGTGACCCTGAGAGGAATCAGATAGGTCAGGATTATTAGGGCGAAATTATTAACATTCCTCTAGTAAGTAATTTGAGGCAATTGGTCCAAATTGCCGCTAACGACTCATACAACTACACCTGTCCCAATCAGCCTCGAGCTGAGGGCACGGAAGCCATTTACTCCGCGAGAACGGGAATGTCTACCATTTGACTCAAATTCATAAACTTTAAATCGAAACCGTCAGAGACGTGATATCGCGTTTTTCAGTTTACCGTAAAATTACTTCTGTCAACGTTAAATATTTGCAGTGGGAAACGCGCAGTTCCCGGAACTATTACATGAAAATTGCGTTTCATGAAGAGTCAGTGTTTGCACAACCATGTTTCCGTCTTTGGCTCTTCAAATATATCGCGTGCTTCCTCCGCTTTCTTTTGAAAAATGGGTTTGCCTTAGCACTTCAGGAAACAGCTTATTCGTTCATGCCATAGTAATGTCTTAAGAGTATACATTTAGCGACGAGGATTAGGGCTACCCTATTTTTACGTAAGCAGAGGAGGAACTTAAGCACTGATTATACTCTAGTGATTGTGCGGCCTCAAGGCACAATGTGCGCATGTGCAATGACATGTCCCTTGCCCCTGCAGCCCTTCTGGTGACATTTAACAACCTCGAATAAAGTTTAAATTCACTTGACTCCCACAATAATAAGCTGAAGAATATAATTCAAATGGAATTATGCGACATTGTCAAATTCTCATGGGGGGGGGGGGCGGGTACATACCTCAAATTTCCAAGAAGACCGATTCCCAAGAAGCTAATCTCTGAGCATAACGAGACGTCTGAAACAAAAGAAGGAATCACTCTTCCCGGTAATTGAAATGCCACTCCGAATTGCGGAGTGCATTTAGCAACTCCCCCATAAATCCGATTTTCGTCCGCAAAGAAAGGTGAAGGTCAAATAGGTTACAACACCAAATGCACCGCTGTGCTAGTGAAAATGAAAACTTCGGCAACATTGACATTATTCTCTCTCTCTCTCTCTCTCTCTCTCTCTCTCAAATTGATAAACCAATATTAATCATTACCTCTTCAAATTGATAAACCAATATTAATCATTACACACACACACACACACACACACACACACACACACACGGACACATATATATATATATATATATATATATATATATATATATATATATATATATATATGTATGTATATACACACTAGCTGACCAACCCGGCACTGCCTGGAAAAACTCTGAATAACTACCTACGGATAGGCCTGTTAAAACTCTGAATAAGTCTACCGGTAGTGGGAGGGAAGAGGAATGGGGAGGAAAGAGGGAAGAAGGCGGGGGAAAGGGGAAAGTAGTGAGGAGATGGAGGAGGAGGGAAAATGGAGAAGGGGAGGGGAGGGAAAGGTCAGGGAAGTGGTAGGGGTAGGTAGAGGGGAGGGGAGGATGGGGCGGTGAATGGGGGCGAGGGTAAGGGAGGGGCAAGGGAGAAGGAAGGGACAGGGGAGGAAGGGCGAGGAAAAATGAAGGGAATAGGGGATAGGGAGGGGGGGTGAGGGGAAAATAAATGGGGAGAGGAAGTTACGTTCCCCTATGAAATGAAGAACGAAGTATTATTCCTCACATTATTATGCATATACTATATTAACAGAAAATTATCACTTGGAAAATCATTTTTATATTAGACATAAAAAGTCTTAATTTCTCTAATAATAATAATAATAATAATAATAATAATAATAATAATAATAATAATAATAATAATAATAATAGTGACAAATAGTCCATAGCAGCTGTTGGCGTCTCAGGTTACAGAAAACGGAGTTTTGAGAGAGAGGGGGGAGACTGAATGTCGTTGACTTTGAATTTTCTAATTGGGCCCACCAGTTCCTAGCATCGGCCTTAATAGAAATTGTCGATATAAGGTGATACCTCAAGGTACTTAAAGAATTTGTATTTTATTGGCAAGGTACAATTAAGATATGGTTGGCTTAAGATGAACACTGAAAAAAATATGGCGATTCCGTCGCAAGTAATTTTTAATGGGGGTAGTTTTGTTACAGAAGCATGTAGTCTGCAAATATGCTTGCGCGGATGGTAATGAATTAGTTCTGATCGCCAAAGTTATGCCCATAACTACAGTTATTTTTCATGGATTAAGTATTTAGACATGATGGTGGTAATACCACAAGGTACTTGAGAATTTGTATTTTATTGGCAGGGTATGATTAAGATACGTTTGGCTTTATATGAACACTGAAAAAATGTGGTAATTTTGACGCGGGTAGTTTTTTTAATGAGGGGGTAAGCCTGTGACAGAAATATCTCCGCGGGCGAAAATTGTAAGGTCTGACTGGTGTGGTGGTAGAAGTTATATTTTGAATTACATTGCTTTATGACTAAAAGAAAGTCATTCTAACACAGTCAAACATATCTGTTGAATTTTTTGGATGTACTAAACTGATGATAGTGTTTGCAGTGGGCGGAGTTTAATGAAATCATACGTCTGACAGCGCCTGGAATAAAAGTTGAAGCGTCAGTGGAAAATGAGAATTAACCCAGAAAGTTGAAGGAAAAGGTGACGTAAAAACGAACATTTCATTTGTTTTGTCTGTGTTCGTATGTCTGTCACGGGGTAAGGGTTTAATTTTGAGTTATAAACCTTCCTTGGGTAACATAGAAGCCGTGTGCAAAATTTTGTCCGGGTTTGTCAAGCGTTTCCAGTTTGCATAGTGGACAAACAAATATACACATTCACTTTTATGTATATGTATATGTATATATATATATATATATATATATATATATATATATATATATATATATATATAAACATATTATCTGTATATAAATGGATAAATCTTTTATCTGTCAAAAGAGAAAATCATTTTTAAGCAAAAAACCGATCCTGTGGAGAAATCTTTCAACAGAAAAGAGAAAATCTGATGGAGAACTTTACGAGCCCTTGAAGTATATATATATATATATATATATATATATATATATATATATATATATATATATATATATATATATATATATATATATATATATATATATATATATATATATATATATATATATATATATATATATATATATATATATATATATATATATATATATATATATATATATATATATATATATATATATATATATATATATATACATACACACAGACATATAACCATGGTTATCTCTCATAGGCAAAATGAAGAAATCATGCCTAAGAGAAAATCATTTTTCAGCAGCTACAACCGACCCTGTGAACCCTGTTGAAGAGGCGGTGGGTCACAATGAGACCTGAGAAGCAAAAGACCGAGGGAAAATCTGGTGGAGAACGTTACGAGCCTTTGAAGTCTATTTTTACTGATATCACCGGCTCTTGCATCATAATCCAGCCGTATTCTGGACTTGATGCAATTTCAGAAAGTTAATAGAGTTACACAGATTGAGTTTTGGAGAAAAAAAAAAATAATCTCAAAGCAAATAGCTTGCGACAGCCGCTTGTCCAGCAGTTTTTTTTAACGATTTCTTACGATGATTATAATTGCTTTCAGTCACTCCGTGACCCTTTTAGCTGTCGCTGAAGGTTATTGAATATGGTCGGGATCTGTAGTTCTGTCTGAGAAATTTCAGTGGCTGTATATTATTATTATTGTTGTTATTATTATTATTATTATTATTATTATTATTATTATTATTATTATTTTATTTCCATAATATTATTTACCTGCGTTTGAATATGCTGTATAATCCCCCAAACACACACACACACACACACACATATATATATATATATATATATATATATATATATATATATATATATATATATATATATATATATATATATATATATTAACTTTATCACATACACAATTGTTCTGTGCATTAGTAGAATTACTAACAGGACCTCATTTATCTATCTATCTATCTATATGTAGATAGATAGATAGATGTACCAGTTGCGTCAAACAAACATGTGCCAGTTGCGTCGAACAAACATGTGCCAGTTGCGTCGAACAAACTTGTGCCAGATATGGCGAACAAACTTTATATGTTTTATGTGTGCATGTGTGTGTGTGTTGGTATGAGCATGTTTATATGCTGATACAAAACGTACTCTTTTCTATAAATAAATATCGAAGAATGGCATCGGAAAAAATAAACACCGGGAACTCATATCCGTAATGAATCTTTTGTCTGTTTTATAGCAATAATTACGATGAACAACCTTTGGAAGTTTAATATTTGGAGGGCGCTGTATCATTGGACGTCAGGTATATGTCAGCAGTGTCCGTTTTGTTAATAGTGATTGTATTCATTTTTGCATTTTTATTCGAGTTTTTCTCTTTTCAGTTCAGCACCAATGACTGACATACCTGGTATGTTTTCTTTGTTGTTGATACTTAGTAAGTGAAAATTTTCGAATCTCTTTCACTCAAAGTTTTTAAGGACAAATGGCATTATAAAAATAGATTGTGTTATTTTGCCTGTGAAGTATCGATCGAGTTTTCTGTTTAATGGTTTTTGAAATCACTGGGTTATATTTTGAATTTTCAGAGATCATTGAATTAATTCAGTTTTGCTTAATTATAGGCAAAAGTAAACAGTGCAATTAATAATACATGTGAAACACCAACAATGTTTGAGCACATCCTTTGCTATCAATATGGCCAAGAAACAAAAGGAAAATAATATCTGTAAGATTATGAAACATGTGGGTGCAATAACGAATGGAAAGTACAGAATGATTTAGCAGTGAATATGCATTGGAGAAAATTATCTGTTATCGAATCACATTGAGAAAGGTTAAGGTACAGAACAGTATTGGAATTGAAAGGAGATTCAGGGACATTTTAGCTATTTAATTTTTACATGTAATGGCGATACTGATTCAGAGAAAACGTGATTTCTATTTTTTGGGTAGTGTGCATTAATAGAATTTTAAGGTCGTTAAGGAAATTCTGCATGAACACACTTCACAAAAAAAAATAAATAAATAAAATAAAGTAAAATGGGAGAAAGTTATGTTACTTTTTCAGAGTAACGGTAATAGCATTTTTTATCATATTTAAAAAAGATTAGAAAAATAATGAAGAATTGCTCTGAGAAAAGATGCTTTTGCAAAAGAAAGAATGCACTTACTGTACATGCATTTAGAATATGTTAAAGAACGATAAAGTATCATGAATGGAAAATACATTGTTCTTTACAGCCAAACGAACTTCTTTCTTCTTTCTCCTCAGAAAGAGAAAATATCCAATAATGTCCACACTACTCCGATATTTACTGGACCGAGGTTTCAAGGAACTCCATTGTTGATTTTGGCCGTTCAGGCCTGAGGCAAACACTCCGGGTCTCAGTTATTGGAAGAGTGTAATTCATAAGTTCCATAACTTTTTTTTCGTAGAGAAAGTCTCGTTCAGTTGGAATATGTTCATCACGTTTGTTTCAGGAATAATATATTGGATGTTGAAGGGATGAGAACGAAGACAAAATTGGAATATAAAATTAACAGGAAAATTTATGATTTCTTTACAGAATCATGTGTTGTTCGTAATTCTTGAAAATGTTTGTCAAATATGTTTGTTTCTAAGAAATCTAATTTGTATAACTCGCTGCTGTTAGGAAGCGTCCTTGATTTCTGTAATTCAGTAATTCCAGGAAACTGGTGAGGTTTCATAACTTGCAAAAAACTAAAAGAGCAAACTAAGTTTATAGTCTATTCAGTTTGTGATATCTCCTGCTCTTGGAAATGATTCAGTCCTATGTTGTATTTTTTTTATTCGTTATCTAATTCTGCCAGTTCTATATAGATTACTAGATAAAAAGAATCTTGCTTTACTTGAGTTTATTGAAAAGATGTAGATATGTCGCCCGCATGCTGAAAGAAAGATGGAACAGTCGTCTTCCCTTAGAAAAATTCTTTAAAAAAGTTGAAATAAAATTGTTGGTTCTGCCACCGAAAATCGTTTTTTCTCTTTCCTGATATCATTCGTTGGTATTATTAAGCCGAAGTATCAGAAATTTACCTAATGGAAATATAAGTGAATTTTTTTCCATGACATTACTTGGTAACAAAAACAAAAAAAATCCTTTACCATCCAAGATGTTTGTGTTTTTTTTTTATATCATGACTATTTTCCTATTCCATATAAATGATTTACTGACTTATTACCTTGAAGTAAAGCCCTAGTATCTATAATTCTTTACGACGAAAGTTAAATATTTGCTGAAACATTTTGGAAAATGAAATAGACATCATTGAGTGGATTCTGGTCATTTCTCTCAAATTAGTCTTAGTATCCCCAAGTGAAATGTCTCTCCACTCCCTTAAATTCCTTTTGATATGAATGTAATAAAATTATGACTGATGTTTTTTATGTAAAAAGAAAAAAGGCTAACGAAGGCAGTGACTGTGCACCCTTACTTGGCAAGACTTTAAAATATAAAGACAGAAGTAAAGTAAGGAGAAACCGAAATTGCTCACATTAATGGCAAAGAACCAATATCAACTTCTTCTTGAATTACAAGTTTATACGAAATAACATAAAACACAGAAATACTGGAAAGATTCCCCATTATGAAGTTAGTGAAAGAAGCGATCTCAAAATAGATACCTAGCAATGGAGCCGTATAACCTCAGGGAAATTCGGTTTATATTGAAATAGACTTAAACTTCTGTTCCCAAATTTTTTCACTGATTTGATCACTGTAAACCAGGAACGTTGACTACACAAAATGCTAATAATAAACTGTTTCCAGTCTGGATACTGTGAGTACTTCAAGGTATGCATTTCAGAAAGTCTGTACAATAAGTGAAATCATACAAGACAAGACAGAGACTGAACTGTGAATAGTAAATTTTAAATATTTTTATTAAAAACTTTCTAAACATGATTTGATGCACAGTGACCCCCTGGCTGTACTTTAAGTTATGATGTGCATTTTATATAAGAAATAAAGAAACAAGTGAGAAATCATATCATATATTAATGTAAGCTTAAGTGCTAGTGATTATATGAGCGCTTGATACATCACATGTATTTGAAATAAATTTTGTTATTAATTCTCTATTAACCCCATACACACCTGGTCTAAAAAATTGTCATTTTGAGGATTTATTCTAAAATATACAAATAAATCAGAGAAGTTTGATTATTTGTTGAAGATGTTGTTTTCAATATCCAGAAAACCAGTCTTCACGATAACACATTCTGATAACATATTGCAGTAAAGGCAGGAAAGGTATGTGACAAGGTTTCTGTTTTACTAAAATAAAAAGTAAGTCGACCCTTAGCCCGCCTAATTTTGTTACGTTGAATTATATGCCTACCTTGCCATTTCTAGGAAGATTTAATCACTCTTACATTAAGATATTGGTTTGTTTTCAAGATTTGAAGTCCACTAACACCTTTTTTTTCTTTGACCTGTGCTGCCTGGTCAGCATGTTCGGATAATCTCTGATCTCCTTCTTCCCTCTCTCTCTCTCTCTGTCTTTGTCTATTTAATATATATATATATATATATATATATATATATATATATAAATAGATAAAGACAGAGACGGGGTGCAGGTCCTGACCGGTTTCGACTTCATTTCCAAGCCATTGATGAAGGACTGATACAGAGTATTAGAAGTCACAAATATATATACTACAGAAACAGTGCTGACGAACATACACAACCGTTTGCGACTACATATCCACCCACAGGCCGGTGTCAAGGTAGGGGTGGCCTTCAAAACTCATTTGGCTAAAAATCACAATATACTCTCAGGGGACAATACTGATAAACATACCGACCTTAGGCAACATCAGATCCACACCTGACAGGAGTCAGGGAGGCGGGGTTTGGAAAACTCATTAGCACTGCTGCCCCCGTACTGTGTTTACAAATATGATAATCTTATTTCCATACATCTCTACTGCCTACCTTAAAATTGAAACAATTTACAAATTCATTTTGATATTAAGGGATCAAGTTTATACATCCTTTGACTGATATTCATATTATGGCTGCAACTTTCTTTTATAAAGCTAGATTCAATGATATTCCTTTCCAGTGCGTTATTAGAATATACAATCCTTTTTGCCCCTTCCCAGTTGATAGCATGATTGTTCTCACTATCATGTACAAAAATACCACTATTCTCCTGTGCATATCTCAAACATTTTTTTATGCTGTTCTATTCGCTTTTCCAGTGCTTTACCTGTTTGGCCAGTATCAAAGTTGTCACAAGACTTGCACGGAATTGTATATACACACCCTTTAGTATTGTTGGGAGAGTTCTTGATAAGTACATGTTTCATTGTTTTATTGTTCTTGAATGCGACATTAACACCAAAATTCTTAAGATGGGAATATCTTTCATATTGTAAGGTTCCTTTTGTTTTTGATACACAGTCTTTTTTGCCGCTTCTAATGCACTGTTTAATACACTGTCAGGATATTTCAATTTCTTGCCTGTATTCCTAAACTTATCTATTTCCTCATCAGTATATTCAGGGCTACATACACGTAATGCTCTTAAAACCATAGATGAAAACACTGATTTCTTAACCTTTGTCCGGAATAGAAATGCGCATAGGAAGAAATATTAGGTTATTAGGTTTTCTATACACACTATATTTAAACCCCGTACTATTTCTTCGTACGAGTACATCCAAAAAGGGTAAGCACCCATCATTTTCCATTTCCATAGTGAATTTAATTGATGATACTAATTGATTTAACTTGGCAAAAAAGTTATTTACATCTTCGTTCCCTGGCCATATACAAATTATGTCGTCAACATACCTAAACCTTGTTACATTGCGTGGAATTATGTTTTTTAATATTTTCTTTTCAAAAAATTCCATATATAAGTTACTTAACACTGGGGATAGAGGATTTCCCATTGCCATACCAAAATTTTCTAAGTAAAATTTACCATTAGATTAAAATTTACATTCTTTCACACATAATTCAATCAGTTCAGTTAAAGTGCTTTTAGGAAATGGGATATCCAGCTGTGTGTTCTCTAATAATTCTGATAAAACCCCATCAGATCATCAACTGGCACCTTTGTGAATAGTGATACTACTGTACACCAAAACTCACATGCCTGGATTCACTATTAATCTGTTCACTATTTAGTTTATTTATCAGGTCCACAGTATTCTTGATATTGACATTTGAGATAGTACACACACACACACACACATATATATATATATATATATATATATATATATATATATATATATATATATATATATATATATATATATATATATATATATATATATATACACACACACACACACACACACACACACACATAAGCTTAAATGCAGACACTGGCAAGCCTGTACCGCAGCGTAGGTATGCCAGTGTGCTTTTACCTTTCTTATTGTGCAAGAATAAAGAGAACGACGATAATCCAGGTGTATAATATAATGGTTGAAATATCTTTCGCGGAAAGTCTGCTGGGTGAACTTTGTCCTACCAGAGAGAAATTCAGAAATGCAAACAGTGTTCGTTTCTCTCCCGGACGTCCAAAGCGCCTTTTGTTTAAATACCGGGACAGATATTGTCTTTATTGAGATGGCCTCTTCTGTATTATTATTATTGTTATTATTATTATTATTATTGTAATCGTTGCTGTCACTGCAATAAAATTTTCCTTGTGTATGAATTATAAAAAAAATGGAAAGTGGACAGAATTATTCCAGCTGTTGCATAAGTAATTCAGTTAATGGAAACAAATGGGAAAAAAATAATTAATTTGATTAAAACTTGACGATATAGCCGATGGTTGCTGTTTTTATTTAATCATTTATATATTTATCAATTTATTGTCTCTAAAAAGCTGAATACTTTTAAATTAATCATTGATCTCGTAATAGTCTGTTGCCGAAGGACAGAGAATTTAATTGATAAAAGACAAAAAAAAAAAAAAACTCCCTTGGCAAAGGGGAAAAGGAATATATTTTCTAATGGTTTCCTTCATATTCGTTTGATATTTTTAGCCTCCTACAGGTAAATAGTTTAGAACGGTCGATTCTGAATTTATATCTCGTTCGTACTAATAATAGGTAGGCCTACCGTTCACCAGCTTACATAGATAAGATATTTACACAGACATACACACACGCATATATACGTATATATATATTTATATATATACATATATAATATATGTATATATATATATATATATATATATATATATATATATATATATATATATATATATATATATATATATATATATATATATATATATATATATATATATTAGCTCACATATTTACAATAATAATAATAATAATAATAATAATAATAATAATAATAATAATAATAATAATAATAATAAAGGACCTAGGTAGTTTATTTTGTAGTGCTGGGTTAGTTTTAAGTTTTATTTGCTGTTACACAAAGCCTAGGCAGCAGCGAAGCTTCAAAAGCCTTCAGCAGATTTTACTCTGAAGTGAAGGGAATAGAATAAAAATAGCGAAGAATATTCATTGTTGTCGTGTGTACAGGGACAGACCTTTGAAAATGGTGGTTGTCTCGTTGCTGGCTTGGATTAAGCCGGCTTTGTGCCAGCACGGTCCCTTTCCCTTGTAGTAAGGCGTTGAAGACGATAACAAGCCTGATGTGACCCTTTTGATTCTGACCAACCAACAGAGACGAACCTGTTGTGTTCAGTTTATCAGGAGTCTTTTTCCTTCTCTCATATACACACATACACACACACACACATATATATATATATTATATATATATATATATATATATATATATATATATATATATATATATATATATATATATATATATATATATATATATATATATATATATATATATATATATATAAATGCGGACATAAAAAACCGGCAATAGTTTTCTTTTCAGAAAACTAAACAATATATAATGGTACAACTTGTTGTAATTAATGAAATATGATTTTCCTCAAGGAGTATAGCCCATGAGATTAACGATGACTAAGAACACTTGGATATTGGTAATGTGATTTGTGGCTATCGAAACATTAAAAGATTTTCGGGTTTCACGTCAACCTCTTTTTGACGTATCGGCGGCTATTCGAATTCAGCAGCGGCGTCAGATTTTCTTCATTTTTTTCTTTATCGGGGTCATAGGCTTTTTAGTGACAATAGTGGCAAGCATTGATGTGTGAAGTTATCGAGAAGTTAAGAAGCCCTTGTGGCAATTACAAAATCATAAATATCTGATTTAAAAAAAGTGACTGGAATGAAGCTTTCCAAATCTGAGATTACGTGACTGTTTGAATGGATAAAGTAAAGAAATAGGTGAGAAGACCGTCCAGGGAAGGAATTGGAAAGTGCCATCCCCTCACCCCCATCCCTCCAAAAAAAGGAAAACTTACAGTTCCAAGTGCAAGCATATCCCGCAGCATGGTGTTGGGGTTGGGGGATAGTTAATAAATTTGGAAAACTAGCAAAAGAAGTTGACCTACTCATAATTAACAAAAAATATATTTAGAGTGTGTCAGGCCATGGCTATGGAATCCGCAAAACAAAAATTTTATCACTGAACTGAGGGAAATTAGTTACCACAGACTCATATTTCTAGTAAGCTATACAGGAAAAAAAAATGCTGAGAGAACGGTACTGAAAAGAGTAATTTGGAAAAGTGGACCACCGCTTGTAAGGGCAGCGTTGGCCCACAAGAATGCATCACAAACGTCCTGGCAATCATTAACAGTGAAGGTTCCATAACAGGTGTTTTGGATCTCGGAAAACCTTACGAACTGCCTTGTGCCTCAGCGATTTTTTCCTCCAGAGGGGGACAAAGCTATACCGTTTGGCATTGCCCAAAGAATATACTCGAAATCGAGATGCCAGTCACTTCCCAGATCTGCTATCTCCGGGTTCCTGTGAATAAAGAGTGGAACTCCGAAATTCAGGAAAATGAAGAACCAAAAGCCCTTGCAAAAAAGAGCTTGCAAAACAGTGCGGAAAGCATCGCTCCGGGCTTATCCTTTACCTAACTAAAGCTCAGAGCTATTGAATATTGCCAACAACAAGAGGAATGTTCGGTCAGACAAGCATTTTTTGAAGGCCCAGCAAACATCGAGAAGTATATCAAAACCGCCAACTTCCAGCTGGATAAAATTTCAAAGGAAACAGCGACGAATTTGGATTCGTCATTAACACATTTGCCATTTTGAGATTTGTGCGGTTGGCAATTAATAATAGACAGCCCAAGACTATGTAAACACTGAGCAAGTAGTCGATAGCCCGGAAACGATCTTTTTAAAAGAGATCTATCCGGAAAGGTCTCCTACGCCCTGCAACTTATAAAGACACATTCTTGAAAACACTCGAGGCTTTATTAACTTTCTCTGCTCCTACTTTCTTAGAGGGTTGGACAGTAACCTCTCCTTGTAAAACTCTCTCTCTCTCTCTCTCTCTCTCTCTCTCTCTCTCTCTCTCTCTCTCTCTCTCTCTCTGTAGATAAGAATGTTGCTCGCTGTCCATAACTCAGTAGGACCTTTTAAAAGCTTACTGCACAGAAAAGCTCATTCAAAGCAGCTCTGGCCTCACTTAAGCTGGAATGACTGAAATCTGGAGGATTTTCCCACAAATATTTCTTACTTTTCCTCCCACGAAAAAATTCTTCAATTCCTTTTTTTCTATTAGTGTTGTTTTATTTAGTTATTTATTCTTTGTTTTGTTCTTTGTGTATTTATTTTCGGTTATTGCCATTCAATTACCTATTATTTTTTCTCTACTTTTCTTTCTCTTCAGCTTCACGGGGAAGTCTGCAGTCTTCGTTCAGGTTACAAACAAATATACTAAAGTCTGTAAGTTCTCCTCATGTCTTCTTAGTTAAGGCAACAACCTCACTTTCTCTCTTACTTCAAATATTTCCCTTTCCTCCATCAATCCCCTACCCTCTTGATATATAATGTTCTTATTTGCTAGTCCATAGTAAGTGAATCACGGTATGATAACTACGTAGACTTTTCAAATATTTTTCGAGCGGTTACTGCGAAACTTTTTATTTTATTCACGATCATTTATATCTCTTCATCGCCATTATCATCACTTCCGGCTGCTCTACGAACAAGAGTTAGTGTGGACATAAGGCATTTTCAATTACTTTTATTTACTATTTAGTCGTTAGATATTTTCAAGATAATGAAAGATTGCGCTTCCGTCTTATTTTCTGTTATTCGAATACAATTTGTGCAAAAAAGAAATTCAAGAATTTGCCCACAAGAAAATGAAAGTGATGTGATGAGTATTTAATCTTAGTTAGCTTTATATTTAGATGAAAATTAAAGCACTTTTGCACCAGATATATGGATTTAACTCGTTTTCATATGCTAAGACAGATTCCTGACATATTTATATTTCAGTGGTTCCGATCGAGATTTCTTCTTAATGATCATCAAACGAACATTCTGAACTAAAGTTACAGTGGTTCTTCTTACCTCGAAGAGAGTACTTAATTACGCGTTTTAAACTGTACTTAATATGTCACAATGGCATAAAATATAAAATTTTACAAACTATAACAGAAAGATAATATTATTACGCCTTTCTCCAAGTACCGGTAAAACTTAGTTGTTTATTATTCTGTGTGTGATAACTCCTATATTTTTGTGAAATAAATAATATTAAAATTCCCGACAATACAATAATTTAATATACATGAGAGAGGTAACATTAAATAAAGGGAAATTGACGAAAGTATCGTGAATTCACTTCCTTTAAAACTGTAACCCAAAAGATTATAACTTCCAAAATTCCTTATAAATCCGTCGATTCATGAAAATGGTGATAACTTTAAATTCATCTATTTGATATATCTAGGACTGAGAGGACAGACCCCTTTGAGGATTATATTACAGTATGAAAAGGGAGCAAAATGTCTTTCAAAGAAGTTTAGGATATGTATAACGTAACGAATATATCTATTTCTGTATATGTGTGTGTATGTGCGTATGTGCATGTGCATGTTTGTGTGTAAGATGACATTGTTCCACAGGCTTTGGAATAAAATATATAAAAATAATAGTTTTAGATCGTATTCCTAGCTGTTATAAGCTGATTATGAAAAGTAGATGAAAATATTATTTCCTCACAAACGAAGTGATTTAACAGCTCTAATCTTCTCATATGATGGATGTTTTTGATTTTAGAATAATGAAAAAGAAATTATAATTTTTCTACGTATAACAATTTTTTGATTTTGTTGCACATATTTACACGTCATATATAAAATTAACGCTACACCATGTATATGTACGTGTACACACACACACACACACACACACACACACACACACACATATATATATATATATATATATATATATATATATATAAATATATATATATATATAAATATATATACACATTGTATATGTATATATATATATATATATATATATATATATATATATATATATGTGTGTGTGTATGTGTGTATATATATATATATATATATATATATATGTATATGTGTGTGTGTGTGTGTGTGTTTTGGAATATTTAATGGAACTTTGTGACTTTCCAGTCCTATAGAAGAAAAAGCTATTTCTCTCATACCCATCGATGGGGAACTAATTTTTATTTATTTTCAGAACATATATAATGTGCGCTGTGGAAATTTTGGCCTTAAACATTTCTCTTCTCTACGAAAAAGAATGAAGGAACCAGAGAAATTCCGTGTAAATTAAAGTGGTATATAGCTGGTATATTTTGGGATTGATTCATTCATACTTAATTTAGATACTAAGAATCACATTTAATTCAGATACTTTTACTTTCTTTAACACCGGGATTTGAGGTTTTTCTCTCGTATCGGTCATAATCCCCAAATGTAAGAGAAGAGCCAGGCGCTTACATTCAACAACTACTGGCTAGTTAAAATTGCCATTGAGTCTTATCTAATAAGAACTCCATTTATGTGAGTAGTATATTTTGATAATTTAAGAAAATAAAAGGAAATGGAAGGAACAAACAATATTACTTCCAGCTCCCCCCTCAAGGAATATTTATAAAATTAAAATTATAATTTTTTTGACAATCATAACGCGTTCTACCATAATTAGGAAGTGTTATTGAACACTGTAGTCGAATAATATTTTTAGTATTATGAAAAATTCAGAGTTAAAGTTCTTTCATTGTACCATGAAATAAAATGTCAAGTGAGAAAGCGTCGTAGGCCAGACGAGTGAGACTTTTAACGTAAAGGGTGAGGAAAGTGTTTATAAAACATGAAAATTACTAAATTCTAGAAAAATTTTGATGAGTATCCAGTTTCCTTTTGCTTAAAAAATGGAATGTGATCAGCTTACGAAAGAAACTTGGCTACTATATTGTGAGAAACATTTTTGTTGATAGTCTTTTAGGGCCGCTTTTAATTCCAAATCGTAAAGTAACATTTCATTTTTTTCACTGGTAATGTTATCACAAACGTTGTTGTGAGAAAAGGAGACTAAAAATCATATATATCACTGTATTTTGATTTCATCTTCTCTCTCTCTCTCTCTCTCTCTCTCTCTCTCTCTCTCTCTCTCTCTCTCTCTCTCTCTCTCTCTCTCTCTCTCTCTCTCTCTCTCTCTTTCCATACACATGTTAGTTGATAAATCAAATAAATTTTTCGACTTCCAAATAGTGGAAAATTAGAGAATAAAATTAAGGAAAACATATGAAATTGGTAATTGGTTAAAAGAAAATTTAAGAGTCCTCGATATAAAGCATAACGAGAAAAACTGATCCATTAAAAAAGCTATGAGGTTAGGATTACCAGTTAAGAAAAAATAAAACCAAATACTCCCTGCAAGACAAAATATGACAAAACAATCTTCTATTACTGCTAAATAAAAAAAATGAGAGGAAAAGATTCCCAGCCATGAATAAATCAAAATATTACTGAAATTCCGGTAAATAAAACAAAAGACCATTCAGATGGTCGTTATTGTTGGTTCCGGTATTGATTTACTTCCTATTTATTGAAGACAAATATATATTGGGCATATAGATATAGTCAGCACTTCCTTATGGTTCAGAAGTTCGTATCGCCTTCAAAAAATTATCGGATATAACATTTTTTAATATTTGTCCGTACATATATTTATAGTGAGCTATCCCTGCAACACAAAATTTCGTATTTATGCCATAGAACACTCGGATGCAACTCAGCATCAGGGGAACGGAAGGAGGGGAGGGGGAGATAGGTAGTGGGATGGGTTGGGGTGATTATTAGTTGATTAATTAACGTAAAATACGTAAAGGACTGAATAATGAGATTTAATTAGTTTTAAATAAGCATACCCCAAAGGACGACTGAAGTTTAGACGGGAAAGCACATTTCTTGATGTAGGTGTGGGCGCTTTCCTTTAAAATCTGTCAGCTCTTATTCTATAAATCAGGGAATTCTGCGGACGGTAGTCGGTCAGAAGGACTCGCGGCTTGCATGTTCTTCCCAAAACATTAAGGAGTAAAACGTCATTTGGAACCATCCATTTTTAGTAAGAAGTCAGATTCAGATAATAATAATAATAATAATAATAATAATAATAATAATAATAATAATAATAATAATATTGCGAACCTACAGTGTTTCTTTTTTTTTTCATAACAGCTTACGACGCAAAAGTGGCTATTCAGTTTAAAAGCTTCAGTAAACTTTTGTAATAACATTGTTATTACTATATATGAAAAATAAGATTTTTTGTGACATTAACGGCGCAATTGCCAAAGTTAAGGCACACAGCCCCTTACTTCTTATTAAGTACCTTATGGGGGAAGTTGGTCTACAATATGCTGCTTCCTACGAAATTGCATCTTCCGGAGGGGACCTGCAGTGCTCTTGTCGGCTTACGCACACAAACATGCATAAAGACACACCCAAATCTATCTATCTGTCTATTTATCCATCTAGACACACACACCTGAAATACTAATAATAAAATGAGCAAGCACTGAAAATTTGAATTTCTCTGATTTAAAAACTAAAATGCATGGCTATTTGCTGATAATAGTTTCAAAGTTTGAAAATGTAATGTATGAATAATCAAAGTTTTTGACTTACGCTTTACAAATTACATTTTAAGAAAACTTGAAATAATTGACTATATAATTTTCTCTATAATATCGAAATTCTGTATAAAAGAGAACTGCGTGATCTATAATTTAAAACTGGAATGTACGAAAGTTACAGTGATATATTCCATAAATTAAAAAGCAAGTATAGATGGATATTCAAACTGATCATATTCTTAATGACGAAATCATAATATATGAAATCACAAAATGAAGTACTTTCAGGTCATAAATTGCAAACTGTAATACGTAGAAACTCAAACGTGTCTGAACATTTATTTCAAACAGAAATATAAAGCAACTAACGCAGAGAGCAGGAGAATCATAAATATTTAGCAGACAAATCTTATAGATATTGAAAGTGACAACGGCAGGAATTACGTTTAGATGGTGCTCTGTAGCGCTTTGGCTCCGGGCTAATGACTTAAAAATATCAGCATTTGAATCTTCCACGTGAAAACAGTATTTCTTTTTTCCCTCCTCCTGTTACACACACACTCACACACACACATTATATATATATATATATATATATATATATATATATATATATATATATATATATATATATATATATATATATATATGTGTGTGTGTGTGTGTGTGTGTACAAATATATATAAATAATATACAGTATGTATGTATATATATATTTATATATATACACACACATATATATATATATATATATATATATATATATATATATATATATATATATATATATATATATATATATATATATATATATATATATGTATATATACACACATTTTACCAGAACATGTATAATTAAATTTTTCGAAGTGATGATGCCAACTTCAATATCGGCAACTTTACATAAAATAAAGCTTTCTTTATAAGGGCTTTTTAATTTCCTCTTTTTTTTAGTTATTATGTTTAAGGTAGCTTTTGTTGTTATTTTCTTATTTATTATAATTTTTTATCAAAGGGTGATTAGAATTTCGCCCACACTGTTGTTTTGTTCATAACTTAATTTTTCCCCTTTTCTTTCCGACTACCTGTGACTTACAGACTTTTTGTGTTGGTTGCTCGATCAGTTCAACTAGTAACTGAAATATGGCAGATATATCCCGTAGAGTGTTTCATCTTTCCTACAAAAAACTTATTTCCTAGTCCTCCCGGCTTCCTGAAACTTTACAGGACCGTCTGTTGTAAATGCCGTTTCTCCATCTGATAGGTACTTATGGTTAAGGGGATTTCAGTCAAGCCTATTAAGCATCTATTTTCACAAGTCATTTACATAATTTATTTCGCTGACAGCACAAGGCTGGATAAATCTGAGCACAGAATCTATAATATACTCTTATTAGAATTTTTTTACTTCTCCTTTAATATTCAAAAGAGATTAACGGGATTTTTATACTTTACTGGCTTCCAATATTGCAATTTTCAAAGCCCCGATTGTATATTTATAATAAGTTCCAAGCCCTATATTGTATATATATATATATATATATATATATATATATATATATATATATGTGTGTGTGTGTGTGTGTGTGTATGTATGTGTGTATATACACACAAATATTATATATATATATATATATATATATATATATATATATATATATATATATATATATATATATATATATATATATATATATATATATATATATATATACATACAGGGGCTTGGAATTTATTGGAAAATTGCAATACTGGAAGCCAGTAAAGTATAAAAATCCCGTTAATCTCTTGGTCTGTCTGACTGCCTGTCTTTTGATAGGGATTATATGGACACGATTGACTTCTAAAGACAAATGCGTAAAATCAAAACTAATTTATCCAGTAGAAAATTCCTTGGTTATCAGAACTCGCTCATTCTGGACCAACATTTTTCTTGGAGAAAACAATCGAACTTTACATCCAATTTGAAACTTTTCCTTAAAAACTCAGTTAGGAATGACGAGAAATTAATTGGACTAGGGTTGATGATTTGATGGATTGGGATAAGGGCTTATTAATTTAAGTCTTCCATCAGATTAGAATTCTTTTCAGGAGTCAGAATTCTTTTAGGACTACGTCACTATCTGTTCAGAATTGTCTGTTCAGCAGCAGATTTCATCTTCTCCTACAGATGGCAGCATATACTGAAACATTCAACGTGTAGAGACGAGGGCAAAAGATAACGTCGGATGCACCAAAGCCAAAAAATTTGAGAGAGGTACTTTCATAGCTTAGAGTCATTAAGAAATTTCCAAAAACGTTTGATTTCGTTTCTGTTAAAAATTTAGTGCTTTAATGAGTTAATTATGTAATCTGTCTTGCAACTGTATGCAGACATTCACACCCACTCCCACGGCTATCCATACAGGATTGTACTATTAGCGTGACTCTGTAAACATATTAAGGAAAGACATACTTACTGAAACTGAGAATGCTGCAAACATTTCTTTCATTAGATATAAGTTACGTATCTAATAAGATATGATATAATATGAAAATGACATAACTGATAATCACTGAGCCCAAATCGACACTAAGAGACAGGATTAAAAGAATACGTGGACGTAAAATTCAGCATGTAAAAAGAACCTGATAAATAACTGAAAATGTTAAGTATCGAAGGTGGGTGAAGACTACGTAAAAATTTAGCATGCTTAATAACTTATGGATGTAGATACTAAATATCCGGACGTGTTATGGATAGCCCTCCCTTGAGTCGAGTGGGATATTAACGTGGAAAATGGAATGAATGAAAATAAGATTCCAGGAAAGTGACTATGAAAGCTAATGCTCAAGAATTTTCTTTCTCAGTCTTACTCGGCAAGTCCTTAGACATAGAAACATAATAAACAAATAACCGTAGAAGAGGTTATTATCGGTACCGTCTAGAAACATCAGCTGAAAATCGCTAACTGCTCTAACTACAAGTCATGTCAGGCAGTTAAAAATTGGACTGACACATGGCCATAGAAATAGTAAGCAAGGTGGCGTATGCACTCACCCTACAAGCATTTCTAAAGTTATACAATCTCGACGTTTACTCTGGAGAAAAATCTATATTGTAATAATAAAGGCTATCTCAAATTGATAACTATATATATATATATATATATATATATATATATATATATATATATATATATATATATATATTATATTTGTTATCAATTTGAGATAGCTTTAATCATATATATATATATATATATATATATATATATATATATATATATATATATATATATATATTATATTTGTTATCAATTTGAGATAGCCTTTATTATCACAATATATATATATATATATATATATATATATATATATATATATATATATATATATATATATATATGTGTGTGTGTGTGTGTGTGTGTGTGTGTGTGTGTGTGTGTGTGTATGTATGTATGTATATGTGTGTGACTGTCTATGACTGTGTAGACGTGTACAGATGTTAAAGAAATCGTAGAACACTACAGATCTCTCACAGCTATACTGCAAAAATATCCTATTATTGTATCAGCTTTGTATTGATAAATTACTCATTACGATCCAAAGATCAAACTAGTACGCATGAATTTGTACAGAACATTTTGACACAGTTCGGAGATGCAGCATCAAGTACCTGTGACTTCAAAGTGAAATTGTAGCGACACGACTACATTTCGACCTTTCATACTTCCTGTCTGCCAGTTAAGTGACAGGCGTTTCCCAATGGGACAACCGACCGGCGATTCAATAACAGTAAAATGTTCAGTGGTCGCCGGACTTGTGAAATGATTATGATCACCATCAGATTCACGACTCCCAGAGGGTCTCGAGGTTACCATTGTGGTCTTCCAAGCTCTAACAGGAATCGGTCACCTTTGGCATTCTGTTGGAATATATGAGTTTTGTTGAAGCATTCCAGAGGTAATGTGAATCTGTAACCGAGTCGAACAATTGAGAACACTTGATATTTACTGTAAATTCTTTTTCTTTTATGTTGTTCATCATGAACGAGCATGTTTGTATGGTTTATATGACTCACTTTTCACTTTATGCCTGTCATTCTCGAGAGATCTATTGTCTTTGGCAAAACTTCTCTCTCTCCCTGTCTCGTTTCTTTATTATTCATTCTCTCTCATTTCTTCTTTCTCTATCTATCTTTTGTCTATTACAGGTTCTCTCTCATTTCTTTTTCTCTCTTTTATATTTACGCTATTCCTAACTAATATTCTCCCAGCTATCATTGCATCAATATACATACACACAGTATATACACATACATATTCATATATATATACATTTATACATATACAGTATACGCATATATATTATATATATTTATATATATATATATATATATATATATATATATATATATATATATATATATATATATATATATATATATATATATATATGAGTATGTAAATGTGTGTGCCTGTGTGTGAGGGCGTGCCTGCGTATGTGAATTTGCTTATTATAAAAACCATTATCCTTCTTTACAGGGGATAAATGGTAACTTTACACAAGGCAATTGTCGACATGAAATGGGATGAGCCTGCCTAAAAAATACGAAACCTTCTTGATTAAAAGAGCATTACAAACGAATTTGCTGCCGACAGCCAACTCCCTTTCTGGGAACCAAGGAGGAACGGTTCCATTTTCTGCGAACCGGACAGCAAAAACGGGATCTAAATAAGAACTGTTATCTCTCGGTTGTATTTGCATAATGAAAATATGATCAGCCATTCGTTCTGGACCAATTTACGTTTTTAATTCCATTTTTATTCCCGCTGCAAATGCAACACCCGACAGCGTTCCATTCCAAAGCTGCTCTAATAAGGAGAGAAAATCTGTTTTTAGTTTACTTGGAAGATGGATGTGATGCTATTTATGAGACTCAAATTTTTATTTCTTCTGTTTATTTTTAGTTCCTTCTCTCTGTCAGTCCTGCACAATTTCACAGAGGAATTAAACTTTTAAAGGTAGGGTTTGTTGAAAAGGTATGTTTAAATTTTTTTACTTTGTTTACCACTAATAAAGTTTGGTTGTTTGGTATCAGAATGTGTATTTTATCTCTATTTTAATATATATATATATATATATATATATATATATATATATATATATATATACATATATATATATATACATATACATATAATATAAATAATATTGCCAAGACATATAACATATACATACATACATAACATACATACATCATGAAAAAACACATACAATAAAATTACAATAAAATATCTATATATTTATAATTATATATATATTAAAATATAAGTATATATATATATATATATATATATATATTAAAAACACAAACATATATATATATATAAAACTATATATATATATCAAAAAACTCAATAAAAACCTGAAGACATATGGTACCTACTATGAAATTGATAAACAAAGCTATTGAATCCCAGACGTTGTTGTTGAATCAGTGTAACGGAGAATAACTCAAAGTCAAACGACGGGGAACAGAGGTTTGAAATTCGAGAGAGAAAATTCGAGAGAGGAAGGGCCATTGAAGGAGGGGAAACCTATCTAACAGAAAAGGAAAATTCTGGTGAGCAGGAAGAGATCTGCTAAAAGAGGGAGCTGAGGCCAAGAAAGACAGATATCTTTTATTGTGTTCTTGAGCAAACAGAATTTTTTTTTTATAAAAACAGAAGGCGATGACACTTTACGGGCTGCTAATGCAAAGGTAAAAATGTAACAGTATCAACAGTATTACGACTATCACCAGTCATCTTTGAGGACATGATCTGAGACTAGTTGATGGTTCAGATGATACTTTCCTCTCTCTCTCTCTCTCTCTCTCTCTTTCTCTCTCTCTCTCTCACCCTAACATTCTCATTTACTTGTGCTTAAATGTCTTCCATTACAGAGCTTGACATCTCATCAGCATATGAAAAACTTTAACTGGCTTGGATTGAATTACGTTTTTGGAGGAATAAGATGAATACATCGTTTGATTAATTTGCACTACTGTCTTCTGTTTTCATAGAAAGTTCTGTCTGCTGAAGGACACCATAAAAATATATCTGTCTTCCTTTTACAAAGCTCTCCTTTTTTGGCAGGTCTTGTCTTCCTCCCCTCCAGTTCCCTAGAAACTTCCATCAATGGCCCTTCCTTGGTCCTGAACTATATGGTCCGAAAAAATTTCAAACCTCTGGTCCCCATCGTTTGACTTTGAGTTATTCTCCTTTGCACAGATTCCACCTGAACGGAAATGGTTTTGTTTATCAGCACAGTGCCATATGTCTTCAGGTTTTGCTGTTTTTCTGTTATTTTTTTATTTCCCCTTCAGTCACGTCCTTCTTTCTGTTGAATTTTCCCTAAACCACCCTGCCATTAAAGATGTTTAGCAAGGACCATCCTTTCACTGACCTGGATTTTCTCTGTCTTTTGTCTCAAACAGACTGGACCTTTTAATTTCAGAGTCTCTCTATCAAACATAAGCAGCAACATCAGCAAAATTCAACTGATAAACAATGCAGAATAGAAAACAACTACCAGTGGCTGTCACTTATTTTATTTTCATATGATTTGAAGTTTTAAGAATAAAGATTTGTCCCTTAGTTTATCAACCAGTGGTAAAGGTGCAGAAAAAAAGTTCCTTATCTTCAGTTATATAAGGAAACTGAAATCTGGCTGCACCAAATTTATAATTGATGCTATGCTAATTAAGACCTTTTCTTCATATTTTCAACTATTTATGGGGTGGGCAAGAGAGTTCTTTTGTCCTGTAATACAAAAAAACTGATAGATAAATAAGTATACATATACATCTACATATACATATACTACTCTCTCTCTAAATCTATATCTATATCTTTATAATTATATATATTATATATATATATATATTATGGCTTATATGTGCGCTTTGAGGAACAAAAATTGGATGGATGCCCCTTATCTTATCGCCCTCTCTTTTATTAGGATATGTCGAGAATAACTTTCAAACCTTGTTTAGATCTGAAATTGATGCAGCCGAAACTTTCTGGAATATATCAATGGCCTACAAACTAATATACAATTCTCAATTGAGGACTGAACCAAGACAATCAACTTGCTTTTTAGATATTTTTTTATAAAACAGAACGTGGTTTTAGTATAAGTAAATTTTTAGAAAAAACGACATTAACAGGTCAGTACAAACTTTTATAGCTTTGTTCTTTAACATTTAAATTAAATAGTATCTCCACGCTGCTACACCTCTGCTTATACTGTTAAATGTCTTCTAACTGGCAGAACTCCCAGCACGGAAAAATTTAACTTTGTCAGCAGTTTTGGAGAAAAACAATCGTTCCTCCATCCTTAATTCTACAAATACGTGAAAAAGTTCTTGACACAATAGATTTCATCCCCTCAACCTGTTCCAAACTCTTCTTGCCCAAATTATCAATGTACTTCCCCTCTATTCCTTTTATTCATTCCAGTGCATTTAAATTACAGATAGAAAAAGTAATCCAAATTTGACGTTTCCGGCATTAGATATTAAACTGATATCTAAAAATCCTTTGTTTAACTCTGTACCATTGTTCTCCCACAAGGATAAACTCCTGACTTTGATGCGGTTCTTTGGTGGTTTATTGTTTTACTTGCCCAAAATGTAAGATTGGGAAATATGTGGAAACATAAGCAGCAACGTCACTGATAAACGTCAAAAGATTGATAAAAGTCCGGATAGATTCAACTACCATCTCGGAGTCAGCCACCTATACGGGGATGCACTTTGAAAACCAAAGAATTGATCTAGTATAAGAGAACACACTAAATGTATAACATATCATTTACAAATGATGTTTCCGTATTTATGGCCAATGGTTTACCCAATGAATATTCTAAAGCACTGTTTTGGAATCTTTAACAATTAATAAGTAACTTATTAGCCCTCACCGGAACAGTCAGGCCTCCTCCACTGTTTTGTTTATAGCCTAGTTGACGTCAGGCCTTCCAAGAAGGAGAATGTCACCAGTTTTTTAGCCTTACTAGAGATAGGTACTAGTCTTTGAATTTCTCATTTGCTTTTTATTTTTTTATTAAATTTTTTTTTTTAACCTTTTACCTTTACATTTTGATATAAATTCTAAGTGGTCTTGTTAATTTTAACCTTTGTAATTGTCATTTTACTGAGTCTGTTTTTAATTTGTAAAATTTGTATATTTTATTTATCCCTGATGATGAGACTTAAAGTCTGGAAAATTGACTGCCATTAAATTTATGATGCTTGATGGTTGTTTTCCATCCTTTTCCTATTTGAATCTTTCTTTTGTCCTGTAATACAAAAAACTCTAGATGCCCTAATTTGCCTGAGTATATATATATATATATATATATATATATATATATATATATATATATATATATATATATATGTATATATATATGTATATATATAATATTTATTTATTACTGAATATGTTTTCTAGTTCTGCTATATATATATGCATCCCTAATATATATATATATATATATATATATATATATATATATATATATATATATATATATATATATATATATATATATAGTTCTATATATCTATATATATATATATATATATATATATATATATATATATATATACATATATATATATGTATAATATATATATTATATATATATATATATATATATATATATATATATATATATATATATATATATATATATATATATATAGAGAGAGAGAGAGAGAGAGATAGAGAAGAGAGAGAGAGAGAGAGAGAGAGAGAGAGAGAGAAGAAGAGCAATATGAATTGTTCGGTAAATTTGTATATTTGGATAGTAAGCTTGCGTTCATCTTCTACATTCATCAAATTAGTAAAATGTTTCCGATAGTTTCATCGCATATGACTTAGGCATTACTGCTACGAATTCCTTTCGCTTTGGAATTTGTCGCAAATTTGTTGGATTCGTCCCGAAAATGTCCCCTTTCAATCACGGGGTCACAGATCCTATCGAAATGTAACTGACGGAAAAGAGATTTTTGTCATGTTTGAACGTATTCCGGTGATAGAAATCGTGCGTCAGTGATGGAATACGCTTTTCAGTACGCTTTTATTCTACTGTGTCATTATCAAAATATTAACCAGCATCGTTTTTCTACTGGAAATTCTTGTTAAAAATTTTCAGCGTTATACAAAAATCACCGAAATCCAAAAGCAGTAATTCATAATCGAACAATATATTACATCCATATATTTTTGATCCTGGGAATTTGTCGCATTTGAAATTACTCCATGAAATATTTGAAATGGGCAAATGGCAGCCATTTTTACACGCATGTATAATTTGGGAGCAAGAATGTAGAAACATCATTCCTACCAGTTGCTCCATAAGTGTAATGTTCTTTTTCAAAGTTTGGGGAAGTTATGAGCAAAAATTGGTGATATGGAAAACGTGTTTTGTGAAACTTTTTCATGAGTTCTAAGAAAATGCTTCAGTTGCAACGAGAACAGGGAAGGTAAACTTTCTGCTAATTCAGTTTTAGAGAAATGCTGCTTTACTCTGACGTACATGGGGTAAAAAAAAAATATTCGAAAGAATACTTGTCATGGATAGAGAAATACACTTTGAAGCATACTTTAGTTTTGATCATTTTAAATTTATACAGGAAAATAGTGCTTCTCAGATGTTTTCATATGATTTCAGATACAGTAAATATTAGGATATAGTAATTCTAATCAAAGAATAATTTCAGTGAATGATAAATATCAGTATCAATACAAATGACAGTTTCACTTAAATGTGCCAAATAATTTTGACGGAAGTATAAGAACAACCCCTCCCCCCCCACAAATTACTCCGAAAAAAGTATGTAAATTCTGTTAGTATACTTTATCAAATTTAATTTAGAAAGATGTAAGTTTCTAGGGAGCGTGAAAGGAATTGATCACCACCATCCGGTTGTGGTGAAATTCCGAGGTTGGAGATTATTATGATTTCATCAGTTCTAATATATTAATTTTATTTGTTGCACAGAAAATTTCGCTCTTCTGCAATGCTGCCTAACAAACAAATTATATATATATATATATATATATATATATATATATATATATATATATATATATATATATATATATATACAATCTCCCGAAGATGGCTTAGCAATAAAGCCGATACCGGTCAGGATTTGGAACTGTTTGTCATGTCTTGTTTGTTTTGTTTCATATATAAAATCACACGTAAGTGTGATTATTAGAACACACACATATATATGTATATACATATACATATACGTATTTGTAAAAATTACTGTGCAAACGATGTCATCAGTAATTTTTCCAACAATCTCTTCTAGTTAGAATTTTCAAAAGATGAGATATACAGTATAAAGACCATAATAGGAAGCAATTGAAACACAGAAGTATGACCATATGAGAGAGAGAGAGAGAGAGAGAGAGAGAGAGAGAGAGAAGACCACTCACGTCTAAATAACTCTTGACAATTCTGTCGTGTTTTCACCCTTTCTCTCTCTCTCTCTCTCTCTCTCTCTCTCTCTCTCTCTCTCTCTCTCTCTCTCTCTCAAGATAAGCAGCAACACCAGTAAATGGAACTTGATAAACAATGCAGAGTAGAAAACAAGTGCTCTTGGCTGTCACTTATTCATATAAGATCTGCATTTTTGAAGTATTATTGTAATCTAATATCCGTTATGGAAATTTTTTTAAGATCATAATGCCATTTCTCAGATTTATAAAGTAATGGTTTAACTTTCCTAACGTTAAGAACTTATGATGTAGCGCTATCCTTCCAAAGAGAGATTTGATATTTCCTTCAGTTTTCGAGCATAAGTGAATTTTATGTATGTATGTATATATATGTATATATATATATACACACACACACACACACACACACACACACACATATATATATATATATATATATATATATATATATATATATATATATATATATATATATATATATGTGTGTGTGTGTGTGTGTGTGGTGTGTTTGTAGGGTATATATATATATATATATATATATATATATATATATATATATATATATATATATATATATATATATATATATATATATATATATATATATATATATATATATATATATATATATATATATATATGTGTAAAGGAGAGAGTAAAAGAATATTCCACAGCCATATGCATTATTTGGTAAAATTTGTACATTTCGATTGTTAGCCTTCGTTGCAACTGCTACATTTACCAAATTAGTCAAACGTTTTCGAGTTTCATTGCATATGACTTAGGCATTACCGCTACGAATTCCTTTCGCTTCGGAATTTGTCGGAAATTTGTTTGATTCGTCCTGAAAATGTCCCCTTCAATCACAGGGTCACAGATCCCATCGAATGGTAACTGATGGAAACAGATTTTTGTCATGTTTGAACGTATTTCGGGGATATAAATTCTGTGTCAGTGATGGAATACGCTTTTCAGCAAGCTTTTATTCTACTGTGTCATTATCAAAATATTAACCAGCATCGTTTTTTCACTGGAAATTCTTGTTAAATATTTTTCAGTCTTATACAAAAATCACCGAAATCTAAAAGCAGTAATTCATAATTGAACTATATACTACATCCAAATCTTTTTGATCCTGAGAGTTTGCCGTGGAAGACTTGAAATGATAAATGACAGCCATTTTTGCACCCATGTATAATTTGACGACAAGAATATAGAAACATTATTCCAACCAGTTGCTCCCTATGTTTAATGTTCTTTTTCAAAGTTTGGGAAAGTTATGAGCAAAAATCGGTAATATGGAAAACGTGTTATGTCCAACTTTTTCAGAAGTTCTAAGAAAATGTTCCAATTGCAACAAGAATAAGTTAAGGTAAACGTTTTGCTGATCTGTTTTTAAAGAAATGTTCCTTTAATCTTACATATATGGGGTAAAAAATAAAACAGGTAACTCAAAAGCATTGTCAAAATACCTGTCATGGACACAGAAGTAAACTTCGATGCATACTTTATGCAGCAAAACAGTGCTATTCAGATGCTTCCAGACGATTTCAGTTACAGTAAAGATTATGTCAGAGATATTTCTACTCCCAGAATATTTTCAGAATGATGAATATCAGTATCAGTTCAAAGTAAAATTTCACCAAGTATGCCAGCAAATTTTGTTGATAAGGAATAGGAATAACTGCAAAAAGTAATAGGGATATAAAGAAATAATCTAATCTCAGAATATTTTCAGAGAATGATAAATGTAAGTACCAGTTCCAATGAAAATTTCACCAAATATGCCAACAAAGTTTGATGGCAAGGAATAAGAAAAACTAAAAAAAAAGAAATAATAAAGATGTAAGATCTGGCATCACCTCAAAAAACCGACATAAAAAAATAAGAGAGCGCTAAAAGACTTGATCATCATCCAGGTTCTTGTGAAATGTCGGAGGGCGGGGGATTTTCATGACATATTTATTTTCTTCATGAAAACCTAATGTATTACTTTCTTTGGCATTGCATGAAAGTTCCCTCTTTGAATGTTATCTAATCAGTAAAAATATGTATATATGTTTTTTAATTTATCTAATTGTTTTCCATTTAATAGCAAAAACAATAAAACATTTCACTATGTTACAACTCTACCAAATACCGAGATAAAAGAATAGAATTTCAGATTTTCTATTTGGTTTGAATAAGAGAGAATACAGATTAGAAAATTTGCTAATTTTACAACGTTATTTAATTAATAAGAATAGTTATAGTTATGGCTATCTTATGAACTACTCATCTCCAACTTGTCTTGTAGCTAGCCCCTTATTTCTTCGTTGAGACAAAATTCGAATGTCATTAGCGTAATTCATGTTTGACCCCGACCTAAATTCGATATATCTTTTCATATTGAAATACTTGTGTTTTTAGAAATAAAGTTATGGACAGACGAATCTACATTTCACGTCTACGTACTCCTTTTTCTCTCAAATAAACCTAAATGGAATTCATTTGAGGAAAAAAAAAACTAATATAGAAAACCTCGTTTCATCTTCTTGCTTACAAGTTTTTACCCATAAATTATGCTAATCTAATTTTAATGGAATACTTCCATACGCTTACACATCTGGAGTAGATAATAAGTCCAAAGCATTGTCAACGTACGTCTTCAATGATGCAGTAATAAACTTTGCTTTTAAATTTGATAATTTTAAATTTAAACAGTAAAAGCGTAACATTCAAGATATTTCCATATGAAGTTAGAAACATCAAAGATTACTTCAAGTATATTTCTTCCCGCAGTATCCTGATGTAATCTAGTTATTTCGAAGCTTAGTACAAGGATAAAGGCAGCACTTATTTTCAAAAATGAGTGGTAGATAAAAACATAATATTTTGGAATTTGATTTTTCATTATCTTTCAGAATTACTGGAATTCATTGGTCTGTTACAAAAGTCAATTTAATAGACGATTAAAATCCTGTGCCTGTAAGTAATGCCCAAAGGGAATACGCAAAGAGAATAATTGATAAAAAACTTATCTAATATTATTTTCAATTTTCTTATCTGAAGGAAGAGTTCTTTTTTTTCTTTTGTCCTTCCTACATATAATTCCGCAACTTTAGAAAAAAAGAAAGTTCCATTAAGGTCACGAGGCAGTATGAATGAAATGTTCCTGCTACCGCCATTCAAATTACGGGATTTCATTTTAGCTGGAAGAATGAGTTTCTAAAAAAAAAAAATTATCATTAAAATCTCACCAGAAACTTATTTTTGAAATAGTTACAATACTTTGATAAGTCAGTTGGTATATAACAAACAAATTTATAGACATGTAAATAAATAAATACACATACACACTCACACTACATATATACTATATATATATATATATATATATATATATATATATATATATATATATATATATCTTCTTTCCCACTTTCCACCGTTATCCCAACGCTAAGGGGTCGGTTGCCTGATGCGCCTTCACTTTATATATATATATATATATATATATATATATATATATATATATATATATATATATATATATATATATATTATACACAGTATATGCATACATATAAATTCATATATATTCGCATTTAATTCACTAGAAATTTGCAATATGAAGTATATAGTACTTTTGTTTCACGTTTTCCGGATTTACTCCGCTATTTAAGTGAATTAAACAGCATGGCTATTTACGGACTGTTAATCCCCTGCAGGTGCCGCAGATTTTTCAATGAAAAGATTAAAAAATTATTATAAGCTCGATCGAATTGCACAGTTAAAGCTTAAGGCTCAATGGGAAACAAAAACTCCCCTAATTGGTAATAGTAATAATGATAACCGCTAGGGAAATGTATTATTCTTTTATCTGATAACTGACTGCTAACACTTTCATTATCTTATTATGATAGTGAATATCGCCCGTTATTATGATAGTGAATATCGTCGTAATGATCTCTACAAATTTGTGGCTACTGAATGAATGTTGATTTTTTTTTTTACCATATATTTCATTTTCCTCCAACAGTTAGATGGCAAAGTTATTATTATTATTATTATTATTATTATTATTATTATTATTATTATTATTATTATTATTATTATTATTATTATTATTTTTATTATTATTATTATTATCGACGGAAAATGATACCCTTTCCTTGCGTATCAACTCATCGTATATCATTAGAAATATGCTTATAACCTTTAAACATGAGAAAAGGCTACTTTCTCGTCATAGCGAATGAAAGTAGATTAAAATCTTGTCCTAGTTCCATCCTAGTTCCATGCCTTAGGGTTTTCTTGCGTAATTCTAACAGTATACTAAAAGCTTATTTTAGTTATTATTATTGTTGAGGACACTCCTTACAGCAATTAATTTTTGTACAAGACATTGCCGCTGCTACTGATAATATCTCTACTACTATTAGTATGATAATAACAAATGCCGCTGTTACGTTTATAAGTTCTCTCTCTCTCTCTCTCTCTCTCTCTCTCTCTCTCTCTCTCTCTCTCTCTCTCTCTCTCTCTGAGCCTCGAGGCTATTACATTAAGAGGACTCTGAGGTCGTAATTCTGGCCGTATCCGAAACGATTTTCCTCTTCCTAATTAACCCGTTAATCATATGAACCCGCACATCAAGACCCGGAGCCAAAGTTATATCAAGAAGTCCACCCACCTGAGAGGCCATTTCCATAGTAAATTGCTTGCCTAATTATTTCCCCTCCTTTTAGAAGAGTTACCGCGATGATAACTCCGGAATTTTTCATGGGCTTTATTTATTCGTTTTAAGGAAAGCGATGTTCGTAAAGGTGGTGAAAAAATGAGGAAAATAAACTTTATTTTGCATAATTTTTCCGATGGCGTTAATTTGTTTAAGTGAGTTTTATACTTACATTTTCTGCCCGGAAAATTTTTATACACACACATACACACACACGCACACATATATATGTATATATGTATGTATGTATATATATATATATATATATATATATATATATATATATATATCTTGACCAATATCAGTAACAGAATTTGCACCAGTAAAAGTAGGCAAAGATTAGTTCATTTCATGAAATTCCTGTTATTTGGTCTAAACTGATCACAAGGTAAGAAGTGAGTTCGAAAACTTACTAATATAGAGGCATATTTTGCTTAATGATTGTGAGCACCTTTTTTTTTTTTATAAAATTACTAAGTCATCTCTTCTATCTCGTATTTTCCTAATTAGGGGCTTAGTTTTAATTTCAGGCGCGATAACTCCGATTTAATTGTATTTATTTACAGTAGGTGTGAGGTAACAAGTATTTATGAAGTTACTCTTTTCTCCCAGTGATTCAATTGTAGCATTTTTCTTTTTACGAGGGATAAATTCCGAGCGTAATATTCTTGAACAAGTATAGGGAAAGGTGGAAAGTTGTTTGAAACCCAGAGAAATTTAAGTATGATAACCATGAAAATGTAAGTATGATACACATACACATTCAGGATTATACAACGTATATATTAATGGTTTAGTAACAGAAGCTTCAAAAAACCTAAATATGCATCCATAAAAATACTGACGAACAAAACAGCAACATCAGATTCTTGAAGAGAAGGATTAAGTCTTAGGAATCAATACTTCGTCCGCCCAGTGCCCGAAGGGCGTGAGTCTCGCATGCGAAGACTCCATCGCCTTTCTAGGAGGCATTTCGGCTCCTCTCCTGTGAGATAATTGTTAATCGGACCCTGGAGTAACATAACCTACGGACGGAAGTTTCATTCATTTTCTCGTAATTAGGGTTTCGTCTTCGACCCGCCGCTCAAATGGAGACTAATTACCTTCGCATTGATCGTAATTTATGCTGATTACCCTCGGATTATTCATACCCGACGATTTAAAGGGGAAAAACTCCAGGTTTTACGAGAGGTATCAATTTCCTTGACTTCTACTTTTTTGTCGATGAACACAGGAATACATTTATGTAATGTTATTTCAAATTTTTGTTCAACCATATCGACAGTTTTAGAAACATTTTAGATATTTTTTTATGTATTTTCGGTTAATTTATGACCTTGGTATCTTGTTCTTATAAGATTTATTCATTATCATCACAAAATGGTTCGCGATCTATGCATACGTTGCGAATCATAATTAATAATTATCGCTTCATCCATTCGCCACTACATACTGTATCTATTTCATTCCCGTGAGCGATGATATTTCCCGTAAAGAATGATCCCCTTAGCAATGACCCTAATATTAAGAAAGAGTCCCAGGAACTATCCCAGACATTTAAGTATGTGTTGTTAGATTGATTGATTGACTGATTGATTAATTCACATGTTTGATATCGCTTTTCAGCTTGTTTTCTTTTCTAGCAGTCACTGTTGTATGGAACATGCCCTTATAATGCCACAAAACATATTCTCTCACTTTTCATTATTTATCAACATTTTGGAGTTTTTTGCTTATGCAGTTAATGATGTTTTTGATGGGAAATCATTAACATAACAATCGATATTATTATTATTATTATTATTATTATTATTATTATTATTATTATTATTATTATTATTATTATCATTGGTGATGATGATTATTATGATAGTGTTGTCATCTGATGTTACTACTTCCAATAATTATATTATTACACGCAGTAAGTTACAAGTACTCAGAATCCACTAGAATAAGACATGGAATGTAAATATATTTCAGTGCTAAAAAGCTTAAGGTTTATGTGTAACAGTATTAGAAGCAAAGTAAACAAAAAAAAACCACATGCGCCAAGAGGACCCTTGAAAAACAAAAGGCACCACGCATTTTAGGTCATGAGTAAGAGGAAAATGCGGAAATAGATGCACCAGAGTCCCAAAATAACAACTTTTGGTTAAAACTTTTGGTTAAATTCTCATACCCTTCCCTCTCACTAACACCTCCAACGCCATCCCCGCCCCCCCTGCAAAAAAAAAAAGAGGATAGATTTATCTCTTTTGTTCTGCGTGGACAATGCCATAACAGTTTCATCCTACACTGCGGAAACCGTTCGGAGAATGAAGTGTTAAAATGCTTGTTGAGAGAGAGAGAGAGAGAGAGAGAGAGAGAGAGAGAGAGAGAGAGAGAGAGACAAATATTTTAAGAGAAAATTAATTAAAAATATTAGTCTCCATGCATGCATAGTGTTACTGTTGTTTATAAAATGCATGTTTTTATTTTTTTTATACAAGTGCTGTGAAAACTGTAAGATAAAACGTTTTAAGCACGAATAATAAAATTACGAATGTAATATTATATTAAACAATAAATGAAACGCCACCTCAGTCATTTTTCATATTTCTTTAAGAGCTTTAGTTGCTCAGATGTGATTAAGCATCTTACCATGTACGTGCATTCTTTGTAAAGATTCGTCAACATAGTTTGAGGCCCTATGAATATTATTTAATATTTTTACCAGGTTCTGTTTAAATTTGTTATTCAGTTGTTTGAAAGCTAAAGCAAATAAAATAAAATACTGCTTCTGAAGGTGACTCGTATTTAGAATGTCCAAGATGGGATTGATTAAAAAAAAAATCAGCACAGGTCTGTTAACATTTCTTGGTAAAATAAAAATTTAATTTCAGCAATATTTTTTTTACAGGCTGAGGACCCAACCGTTAGTTTGATAATATATACAGTAATATATATATATTATATATATATGTGTATATATATATATATATTATATATATATATGTATATATGTATATATGTATATATATATATATATAACTATATATATATATATATATATATATCTCCATGGCTGTAAATAAGACTGTTTTTATATATATATATATATATATATATATACAAATCCATATATTTTTATATATTTATATATATATATATATATATATATATATATGATATATAATCAATATCTAAGCTTTATGTGTGCTCAGAACTTAACTTAGAACTTAGAATATTTTCAGAGAGTTCAGACCAAAAGGTTGATCCAGTCAGATATACGTAATTGCATAATTCAGTGTTCATATTCGCAAGAAATAATTCATACGCACATTTACCCAGGCACGCACGAGAGAGCCCCCTCACAGTGACATGGTAAAAGGACGACCTAGACAGTATATCTGTTTAGGCTGGCTAAGTTCAACAGATGTTATATCCGGCCTTCATTTATTCATGGTAGTGGGAAGGACGAGTTGCGTGGCCCTAACGCCCTTACCAGAATATAGGAGCCGGATACTAAAGCACTTTTTAAAGGGAAAAGACCCGTTAGAGTATTTGATCCTGTTATCTATTCACAATAGATACAGAGTTTTTTCTCTTTATTTTACCTTCAAAAATTGAAAGTTCCATTTTCGATTAACGCTACAGAACTATATTTATTTCTGATTTGGAAATTCTGGGGAATTAGTTTTAGCTGATACGTTTCCCTTGACTCATAAGATTTCTTTTTAAAGTGATATCTTTTTGAAGAAGAGAACCCTATCATAATCGCCTTTTGGTTTCTCTCAGGGTCAGATTCCATATGATTAGTCATATCTTTTCGTTTCGTTACGCAGTCGCCCTGTTTGGCAATTACCTTTACCGAACGAAATCTTCACATTCCACAAGGCATAACTTCGTTATCTTAAAAATGGTACCCATTATTCACAATCTTGGAGAGAATAATTATTTATTGTTTATCACTTCCGTTTAATTTCTGTTGGCAGTGGGGAACCTCCCAGTTCATATACAGGCAAAGTCCTACATAGTTCCGTAAGAATTGTTTGAAAGATCATTACAAGAGCTACCTAAAGATGACCGAACAGCAACCCAACCATGCTACTATTTACCTCTTAGATTAAAACAGTGAAAGATGAGACGAATAAACTTCCAGTTTTCAGAGAACGTGATGTTAGAAGGATTACTAGATGAGGTAAAAGGAAAGTAGCATTGAGTGTGCTGAAATGGACATTTGTCTACACGCTCCGTTTAAGAGATATCCACGACTATCCATTTTTACTATAAGAAAGAAAACTGAAATATAAAGAATAATATAGCATGAAAAAATCTGAACGAGTCACAGTAAGCATTATATGTACTTAAAATAATGAAACGACTTTTGAAGAAAATATTGATATTTTAGTTAGAAGTTGATCCTTCATATCTCAGTCGAAGAATCAGTACAATTTCCTGAGAAGTGAAAAATATTACATTCAAACAAAACGTCGAATAGAAACAAGATGGAAGTTAGGCTTTCAACAACAGCTATACTAAAATTAACTTTTGATAAATGCTAAATTTTCAAACACATCGAAAATATGATAAGAGAAAACTAATAAAGGGTGCGGCTTTATAGAAATTTCGGTTAGATATAACTGAAGGTAAGTTACAGCCAAAAGAATGGTAAAAGATACATGTGCTTAAAATGGCTAGATAAAAGAATTTTAAAACTAAGATCAAACCGAATATCTTAGAAGAGAGAGAGAGAGAGAGAGAGAGAGAGAGAGAGAGAGAGAGAGAGAGAGAGAGAGAGAGAGAGAGAGAGAGAGAGAGACGTCTATAACTATATCTGTGAATGATTGTCAACATAGGCGATGTTTCAATAATCCTAATATAATTTGTTCAGACGAGAAAATCATGAATAATAGCTACTGGTTTTCTCTCCTTCTCCCTCGCAGTAATCAGGGAGGTAGGAGGTCAAAGGATTTCCTGAGACAAGGAGTAAAGAAATAATAAGAGATCGAGATCACTTTCATATATACACTTACATATTAGTTTACAATGAAGAATTGTTTTGTATC
>NC_089758.1:16264233-16344233 GCF_040412425.1 Macrobrachium rosenbergii
CTAACCTAAAATCTAAGTTGGGTCAAATGACGGCCACGTGCCAAATTTTGTCTAGATCGGTCAAGCGGTTCGGATTTCTGTAGCGCAAGAACATACAAACATTCAAACACTCACTTATATATATATATATATATATATATATATATATATATATATATATATATATATATATATATATATTGCAAAGTATTCCTGCAATGTGGTTGCTACCCTTCACCCTGAACGAATGTTCAAACGGGCATATTTGGTGACAGTATCTGCCTTCTCTTCTGGAGCCTTTCCAAGCAGTGACCAGACCCAGCGTTGCATAACTTAAAAATTTTATAGCCGTAGGAAATCACTTGAATATGAACAATTTAATAATTACGAGTACTGTCAAACTAATCTGACCGACCCATTTCTAATTAAGGAAAATACCTTACCTATTCCTCCTTATTCTTCGAGATAAAAAGAATCTAAAATGACCAAACTATTCCCAACTCTGTCGAGGCAAAGACACGTCAATATTTTCATAAAAAATAGTGAGGACAATTCTGAAAGACATAAAGGGTTTGACAGGATTGCACAGCAAAGCTTTAATCTCTCTCTCTCTCTCTCTCTCTCTCTCTCTCTCTCTCTCTCTCTCTCTCTCTCTCTCTCTCTCTCTCTCAGGCTGTTCGAATTCAATCTTTTCCTGTTCTATTCGCAGGACGGGATTCACACAATGACGGTCAATACTCGTTTCCGCCCTACTTCCCTGAACTCATAAAGATATAATACAAAGGCCGAGGACTTCAGTCGCTGGGAGCCATTTGGAACTTAAAGGGGAAAAAATACTTCAAAGAGGAGCACTTGAAGAGAGTCATCTTTAGATTTTTGATGTTCATAAATATTGATAACTCGACGAGAGAGCCCTCTAATGTCTAATTATTTTCAGATTGTGATATTGTGTAATCATTTATGATTCGGGAAACGAGCAACACTAGAAGATAATTGTGCTGAAAGTTTATTGTTGATGTATACAGATAACTCTGAAAAATAAGCTAAAATTACTGATAATTAGCTTAAAATTGCGATGCCTGGAGAGCAGGAAGGAGAAGTATATGAGACAATAGATAAAAAGGATTTTAGTAAAATGAAAAGAGAAGCTCTAAATAAGTATATAGAATCCAAAGGCACAAATCAGATACAATTATCAACAGCGAAAATGAAAAAAAAGAAGAGGTAAAACTGCAAGAAGAAATAAATAAGGTAAAAGAAGAAATGAGGGCTTTGATGGGGTGAAAAAAGAAAAGAAGAAGAAGAGAACAGGACCCTCAGATAGAATGTGAATGGGGTTTTTTCAGCTGCAGGAAGAGAAAGTGGACATAGAGAAGAGTCTAGCGAATATGGTCCTCATAAGCGACGGAAAATTTGAAGGAGAAAGAGGGTTCCTGGTGTCAAACCCGCACTCTGTCCTACAACCCGTATTTATCCTAGAGCAAGTATTTATGGGATAAGGTTGTTAGCCTTATGCCTTGTTCCACGAATGTTAAAAGGCTTTTCTTTGGGTCACCCACTCAAGTTTTACCAGACCAAGTTCTTCATTGGAGGGGTGGGTAGAGCTCTCGGCTAGCACGCTGTTGTCCCAGCGTTCGACTCTCCGGCCGGCCAATGAAGAATTAGAGGAATTTATTTCTGGTGATAGAAATTCATTTCTCGTCATAATGTGGTTCGGATTCCACAATAAGCTGTAGGTCCCGTTGCTAGGTAACCAATTGGTTCTTACCCACGTAAAATAAATCTAATCCTTCGGGCCAGCCCTAGGAGAGCTGTTAATCAGCTCAGTGGTCTGGTTAAACTAAGATATACTTAACTCTACCAAACCAGCGTTGCTCAAATTCGCCGATTGAGCTACCGTGACATAACGGACATGTTACTTATACACAATATAATTAACTACGAATATTGTCATTGCCTAACAGCTATTAGAACAACTACACTTTTCTTACCAATTAAGTCATTTGTTTCGTCCTTGTGGCGTAAATAGATATTGAAAATATCAGCTAATTCCAAAAGCATTCGGTCGATTTGAAACCAGATTAACCTTGGCTCCCTACTACTCAAAAGTGGATAAAAATGTGTCAAACAAAATGTAAAGACGTGTTGATATTTTCATAAAACTGTTGCAAAATAAACCTGAAACATGAAAAGGGTTTAACGGGATTGCACAGTAAAGCTTCCATCCTCCAACACCTCTCTCTCTCTCTCTCTCTCTCTCTCTCTCTCTCTCTCTCTCTCTCTCTCTCTCTCTCTCTCTCTCTCTCTCTCTGTCCGAATCCAATCTTACTTTTTTCCTCTGTCCTATTCGTAGGATTGAATTCACGCTATGACGTTCAATATTGTTTCCACCCTGCTTCTCTTAAGTGATTAAAAAAAAAATAAATGATACAAAGGCCGAAGGCTTCAGTCGTTGTGGAGCATTTGAAGCTTAAAGGGGAGAGCTTCAGAACAATGAAGTTCAAGGAATTACAGGTGAGAAAAATTATACTGAAATTGTGAGACTGATATTTAATGATAATTCAGGAAATGAACCATCTGAATATCTTAGGAATATTTTTACTTGGGTGGAGTGTGGGTTACTTTGAACATCTGAGGAATTATTTCACATATGAAGGTTGAGGGTTACCTTGAATACGCAGGAAATTGTTTCACCTACAAAAGGGTGAGCATTACAGCTAATACGTATATTATTTCACCTATGTAAGGTGAGAATTAACTTTAATATCTAAGGAATTATTTCACCTACAAAAGGGTGAGCATTACAGCTGATACGTAAGGAATTATTTCGTCTATGTAAGGTGAGAATTAACTTTAATATCTAAAGAATTATTTCACCTATTAAGGTGAGAATTAACTTTAATATCTAAGGAATTATTTCACCCATGTAAGGTGAGAATTAACTTTAATATCTAAGGAATTATTTCATCTATGTAAGGTGAGAATTAACTTTAATATCTAAGGAATTATTTCACCTATGTAAGGTGAGAATTAACTTTAATATCTAAGGAATTATTTCACCTATTAAGGTGAGAATTAACTTTAATATCTAAGGAATTATTTCACCTATTAAGGTGAGAATTAACTTTAATATCTAAGGCATTATTTCACCTAGGTGGGTTGAGGATTACCTTGAATACCTTAAGCATGGCTGCACATGTGTGAGGTGAGAATTACATTGAAAGTTTGAAGAATAATTTTACCCCGTTGGATTACCTCACTGAAACCTCACTTCTTTATAATGGTATGCATTTTGACCGACCACTAATTATTCACGTCCCTACCCCCTCCCCTTTTTTTGTCTCCCACTATTCTCACCTAACAAACTCCATAATCCCCTTTTTATATCAAGAAAGGCAAAATAGGCTTTAAAGAAAACGTTCCAATCATTATTTTGCCTCGTTCCGAGAGACATGACCGAATTAGAGTATTGACGTTCATGAATAACATGTTGAGAAAATGTGAATGTTTCCAGAACTTTTTTTAGCTGTAATAACCAAATAATGATAATTCATTTCACTCAATCAGTCCGCAACATTTTGTGGTCTCATTGTCGCCCGATTTCAAATGCCTGTTTCTTTATTGTCTATTGTGTGTCTGAAAATAACTTCCCTAATACAATTCTCATGGCATTTCAACAATTTATTTAAATTTTTTACATACTTATTACTTTATCAAATTTTTCCTTTTTTAATAAGTGATCTTTTCTTTCCGTATTTCCCTTTATCTTCTGCTACTTCTTTCTAATGAACATCATATTTTTTGGAACCTTGAATTTCAAGTCAATGGCCCCTGTGGGCTTGTGCCATATGAGTAGAGTTCATCTTCTGAATAGTAATAATAATAATAATAATAATAATAATAATAATAATAATAATAATAATAATTATTATTATTATTATTATTATTATTATTATTATTATTATTATTATTATTATTATTATTATTATTATATTTAGAACGACGACTCTTTACCTAACCAAAGCCAGCGATGCTTAACTCACAGGTCGTTAAACCTGCGTTTATAGCGAGCCTGTCACAAATGCGACATTTAAGAGTAATTCGCCCGAAACAAAAAATTCGTTCTAATACCCTTCGTGTTTTAGGTCTTCAGACGACAGCAAAGACTCCCCAGCAATAGAAACGCCCACTTCAAGTTAACGAACAACCTTAGATTAGTGTTGAAAAGTACGTGATAAAAATTAGGATTCATTTTTAAAAAGCCATGAAGCAATTACAGTTTTTATCCACTGCGAAAATATTTGTATCACGAAAGATCGCAAAAGTCCAAAACGTCTGAATGCAGGCTTGATTGTAAAAGTTGAGAGGCAGTTTTAATTCTGAAGAAGTCTTTGAAGATGTCATCTGAATTCTGAAGAGATGATGATTGAGCTCTAATATTTCACGAAGCGGAAAATGTAAAAAAAAAAAAAATAAATAAAGTCCGTTCAGTCAGCGTGCTCTTGCGCGCTTCTGCACAGAAAACGAGACTACGCTTTCTTCTGAGAGTGGAGACGAAACGAAGCACGTACACGCGTATATGCACATAATTGTATGCTCCGGTAGTTTTGACAAAAAGATCGTTTCTGCTCAGCATGGTCACCACCTTAGTTACTCTCTTCGCAAGTGTACTGAAAATGGTAAACACACACATATATATGTGTATATATAATATATATAAACATATATCTATATATCTTATATATATATATATATATATATATATATATATATATATATATATATATATATATATATATATATATATATATATATATATATATATATAGAGAGAGAGAGAGAGAGAGAGAGAGAGAGAGAGAGAGAGAGAGAGAGAGAGAGAGAGAGAGAGAGAGAAAATCCATATTTTTTCATGATGCATTTATATATGCATTTATATATATATATTATATATATTTATATATATATATATATATATATATATATATATATATATATATATATATATATATATATATGTGTGTGTGTGTGTGTGTGTGTGTGTGTGTGTATCAAAGAATAACCGTATTGTTTCCACGTTAGTGGTATGATAGTTTACATAAGTACCTCTCTGATTATACGTAAAATAGTCTGTCATTGCCATCTGTATTTAACGAAATTTGTGAAGGAACAGTGACACTAAATTATCTTCGGCTGCAATACATACTTTTGTATTAAATACTATATATAAGACATCGCATCCAGTTGTTCCAATACTTGCATGCATAACGATCGTACGCTCGGAAACTTTAATTACAAGTCAAAAGAACGTTCGCTCCCAGTGTGAAATACTCCAAGAACCCAGATTACCACCACTTCTCACCTCAATGCTGTGCGGAACAAAAACGCGATAATGAATTAATAAATAAACCAAGAAACTTCCTCCCGGAAAAAAGACGAATATGAAATGCCCAGCTTAAGTCTTAATTGCCTCTCACTTCCCGCTGAAGCTAAAAGAAGGAATTATGTCAAGGCGCGGAAGCAGTGAAAGATCTGGTAGCTAATTAGGCAGTTTTTTCCCCACTGTTCTTGATAAAGAACATTTCCTAGTCTTTTTCCGGACTAAATTCCTGGAGTAGGTGTCACGAATCGTGGAGAACAAATCGGACCTCTTAAGGTAAGGGCCTTTTATTGGTGTGTTTCGATGGATTTATAACAATTATATGTCAGTGGACCATGTCCATAACACACATACACAAAAAAACACACATTATTCACCAGACGAACGTGGAAGTTGGAAGAGAAGGTGTGAACTGGAGTAAAGACTGAAACGTGACAAACTTACGATGCGAAGAAGACGGTGTTTTCATCAGTGAAATATAAGAGACTTTACAAATCTTGCTTAATAGAATGCATCATATTATATAAACAGAGATGAGTCTCAAGATATATCTAAGGAAAAGAAAATCATAGTTACAGAAATTCAATAAGGGATGAAATAGCACTAGATGGGGATGGGTTTAATGGGGTTCAGTTTTTCAAATATTTAAGAACAGTCTTATTTAAAACAAGTTATCTTGAGAAGGAATTCAGTTAAAGACTAAAACAAAATTGTAGTCAGGCTGCATGATAATTGAAAAACAAACAGACTGAAATTGCATAGGAAAGCAAGTTTATACATGAATCCAGTACTCTCTATATTGCCATTCGGACATGAATCCTTCTATGGCAGTTAGAATACTGTACACCTAAAGATTAAGCCGATTTGAGTATAAAACCTCAAGAACAACAGAAGAAGTCAGTTGGCGAGATAAGAGTTAGAAATTATATCTATAGGAAAATTGCACAAGTTCCATATGTAGATGACATAACTGATGAACGGCAGATGGACACGGCTTGGACATGTCCTGTTCACAATCTCTGGAATATTAGTACCTGATAGTGTCAGCAGGGGTCTTATGGGTACCAGAGGAGTTAGAACACCAAAACCTACCTGGATGAATGTTATGAGAAAGGAGGCTAAAGATGAATGAAGATAATCTTGTGGAAGATACAGCACAAGACACAGAGGACGGACGGATTTTCACAGAGGCTGTTTACATCTCAGGGCGATGAGGCAATTATCTTTATATAATATATATATATATATATATATATATATATATATATATATATATATATATATATATATATATATATATATATATATATATATATATATATATATATATATATATATATATATATATATATATATATATATATATATATATATATATATATATATATATATATATATATAATATATGTATATGTATATACATACACATAAGAGAGAATCAGTTAGTAAAGGCATAAAGCAGGCACTAACCTTAAGCAGATGAACATGAACTTAATAAGAGATATTTTTAAGAAAACATAATTATATGTAATAAGTTATCCCAATCCACCAAAGAAGAAAAATGAGTAAAGGGATGTAATAGCAATCATTAAAAACAGAAAAACCAAGATAATTATGGTCTGACAATAGAAGACAAAAATCCACACGCGACTAATTTGGCAGCTATAAATACATATAGAAAAAAGCCATACAGATATAATACAATTATTAACAACCAAAAACAAAACAAGAAAGACAGAGACAAGATATTTCTCAGAAGAGGTTCCAAGACAAAAGAAATTTCTTATTCAGCTTCGCCTTGCATACTTCAGACGCAGCTTCGCACAGACTCGCTGGAAAATTTTCTTCCAGAGAAATATGATTAAAAGTTCGGGACTTGACGACAGTGCAATGCCTCTATTGATTTTTGGCGTTTTGCTTATGGGCCTTATGACCTACGGAGAGAGAGATGCAGATAAAGGAAGAGAAAGGAAGAATGAAGGAAGTAATGAAGGATTTGCAGTAATGAAGATTTTATATATATATATATATATATATATATATATATATATATATATATATATATATATATATATATATATATATATATATATATATATATATATATAAATATATATAAATATATATATATATATATATATATATATATATATATATATATATATATATATATATATATATATATATATATTCATTCACCTAAGTCACCTCAGATTTGCTGATGACATTATCGTTGCCCCCACCAAAGAAAAGCTTCAACAAATGCTCACCGAGCTCAATGAAGCAAACAAATCAGTAGGCCTCCGCATGAACTTCCGTAAGACCAAAGTCATGAGCAATAAATACACTGAAAATGCAGAAGACATACTTGAAATTGAAAATCAGCAAATTGAGGAAGAGGACCACTACATCTGCCTTGGACAACGAATCTCTCTACATGACGCCTCCAAAGAGAGCGAAATGAAAATAAGAATAACCCTCGGTTGGCAGGCGTTTGGAAGAGACAGTACAGTGTTAAAAAAATAAGAAGATTCCTATCCTCTTAAAAAGGAAAGTCTATGATCAGTGTACCCTCCCCACTGTCACCTATGGGGCCGAAACTTGGAATCTAACAAAAAAGCGTTCCGTTAAATTACGAACAATGCAGAGGGCACATGAGAGAATTATGCTAGATCTAACTTGGAAGGATAGAAAACCAGCTAAATGGATACGTCAAAAAACTAAAGTAAAGGATATCCTTGAAACCATCAGTAAGCCCAAGTGGAACAGGGAGGGGCACATTGCCAGGATGACAGACAACAGATGGACGTCACGAACAACCTTCTGGAAGCCCCGAGGATACACAAGAAACCGAGGAAGTCAAAAACCCGCTGGCGAGATGACTTAGAACAACATAAACGACAGTGGCGCAGAGCAGCGGAGGGTAGAAATCTGTGGAGGAACCTGGGGAAGGCCTACAGCCAACGAAGGACTTTTGAAGGCTGAAATGATGATGATGATGATGAAAAATGATGATATTCTTACATGCTTACTTCCATTTCATATTCAGGAATGTTTAGTTTCTATTAAGATGGCAACTTCTCCTGTTTCATGTTTACATTAAATGGATAAAATTGAGAAGAGCAACAGCGCCTGCAACTTTGTCCTGCACGAATCTCTTTCTTGTAAATAATAATAATAAAAGAAAACTGTTGAAGCTCTGGTAAGAAAACTCAATATCAGTAATGCCACCAGTCTTAATTATACATAAAGCTGTGGTTCGAAATTAACCGAGAAATGATAATCTTCATTAAAGTCAATGATTTATGAAGCTCAGAACAAGACTTGATACTGCCTGAGTATTTTCATTAAAAACGTCTTTTGATTTAGGTCGCGAAAGCTCTTGAAAAAGGTTAGTACCTAAAATGCAGTATATCAAATAGGCATCTTAAAGCTACAGACTGAATTTGTGACCCACGTCTGAAATGCATTTCTTACGAGTTCTGTGAAGATTCAAATGATACGACTATACTTTTATAGTCATCCCTCTGTGATTACTCTATATCTTCAAAACGCTTAGCAAATTCGCTGTAAACAATGAAAATAAACATAAATATCATAGAGAGGAAATGCCGTAATGTGTGAATAGGGAGATAGTTGTTAAAAAACCATGATGCCATGGAAATCATAGATATGTTAAATATGTGCATAAATCATCATGTGCTTAGCTGTACACGGTGAAAAAAATAGCTTAATTTTTTACATCTCTATTTTTTAACATAGCACTTAGTTTTTGTGAACGACGCATAAATTTTATAATAATCGTAAATATTCCATGTACCTAACCATGGGTTATTATTGTTTGACGGCTGTGATATGTCTGTGAATTGTCGGTTTTTTTTCCTTCATTTTATTAAATTATAATAATCACCCAAATGAATCCGTTTAATTTAAGTCGACCGAATGACAAAACATAATTATGGATTATATAAATTTGTCCTATACAGTTACGTAATGAATTGCAGCATAATAAATACCATTTCCAACTTCGTTTCATGATCTCGTTTCACAATCACCTACACCATTTCATTCAAGAATTGTGTAATAACATCTCACCAGTTCTACTAAACTTTATTCCTTCCAAAAGTGAATTTTGAAAATGATTATTGCCTAAACTGAGTACGCATTCAAATATAACAACTGAAATGCCATGAACTACGTAAATTGTAATGGAACAGCATGCCCGTACGTAATAAATACTGAACAGGGAAATTTATACGACATGACAAATGTTATAAAAGATAACAAACAAGTGGGTGACGTTTGCATTGTTGTTGTTATTTTGGAAAATATAAAGGAAATGAAAGAAAATGGAAGATTAAAAGCTCAATGTGCAATATTTTTCAGGACACAAAAGTATTCTACTTTTTATCGGCTCATGGAAGCGTTTGGCTAAGATATTCGTCTTTAACTTAAGCTTCCAAAGAAAAAGTTGGAAAGTCTATTTCTTACAATGAAAAAATACAGCAAAATCAAAATAAATTTAATAAGAAATAAAATTAAACAACAATTAAAGGGGTTTAAATATTATGTAGAACGGTTCACTCTTCCCATTTCTCTTGAAGTTAAACTTTTTCTGTTAAAAATATGCCTTGCACGTTGTTGCATTTTAATTAAAAAAAGGAAGATACAGTTAAATTGTAACAGATAGTAATGCGCTCTTAACTTTAAACTGCAGACCAAATGACTTTATAGACCAAGATGGACAGATTATAAGGTTGTCTGTTCTCGTGATGCGACTAACAAGGTCACTGACTTCTTTATAGCCAAGGACTAATGGGAACAAGGAAGTAAAGAAGGAAAACATACTAAGTACCCAAAGGGAAGCAACAGATCCTATGTCCAAAAAAAGGTATTATAGGAGCAGGAAAACGGAGGAAATAAGAAACTTCCAAAACGTAGCACTGGGGTAAAAGAAAATCGCATTAAGGGTCAATTAAGAATCGCTGATTCAATCAAGATAAACCTCGAAACGTAATATTTTCACAAGATAAGAGTGCCCTGTACAATAGAGAATGCTTTTTTTCCTCTGTGCTTCCTGCACAGCATAGAATGCCACTTCCCTTGACCTCTTTGTACAATTAAGAATACATTTTCTCTAACCTCCGTACGATATAGAAGTCTGTTTCTATGTTTCTGCACGAACGAATGAGAAAATCTTTTCTCTTTACATTTTGGTGTATGTAGAACATTTCTCTTCACCCTTGTATATGGAGAATACCTTTCCTCGTTATCTCTTAGTCTATATGAATTACCATTTCTCTTTACTTCTTAATAGGAAGGAGAATTCGTTTTCCCTGCATCTCTCCATACTATTGTAGAACACCAAACATAATTTCAAACAAGCAACAGGGCCACTCGTTCAATCATTTATCGGTTTCCAAGTAGTTCACTCAGTTCACAACTATGTACAGTAACTATTATTGAATCTAGGAAAGATATTCTTTAATCAGTCAATAAATATTATATCAATAAACCAGTCAGTTAATTTCATCGTGGGAGTAAATCAACTGGAGGATAAAAAAAAGAATGCTGTAAATTTGTGAACCCAACATCTGCCCTCGCAAAGCATCGCCTACATATATTTTCGAACCCTATTTCCCCATTAATTTGCTTTAACACGTTTGCCAGAAGTGTTTTCCTATCTACTGATATGTTCTCTTGTTTATAATCGGTCGTATTTTGCCTGGTAAGTGGCTGTTGGGCGTTCCCTATTAATATTCCCCTATTAATTTTTGATGAGAGCTCTTCCAACGCAATTGGTTTCCTGGGCAATTGGTACGTAATGTTTATGTAATGAGCTTTTTATTTCGCTCTCATTCTTTTCTATCGGGGATAGCAGCGGTTATTTTGCATCAGTGCTGCAGAATTATTAATGAAGTATTTTTTAAATCTTTATGCACTACTATTTATGAACCATTGTAAAGAGGAAGCGATAATGAATCTTTGATGAGCCATAATATTATGTACAGTATGTATATGTTTGTATATATATATATATATATATATATATATATATATATATATATATATATATATATATATATATATGTATGTATGTATATATATAATGTATCCATATACATTTACTCTTACAACTTACTTTCAGTAGACAAACACGAATCCATCTCTACATGTCGCAGAATTCTTTCATTCATTATCTTCCAAAATAATGAATACTCAGAATCTTAACTCATCTAACGTACAAAAATAAGGAGAAACGGAGAAGGTGACGCTTTCATAGGTGTTCCTCCAGTAATTTTAGCGCCAGCGAAATGTTAACTAAACTAAGATTTTCATCTTTAATTGGATTGCCACTCGGAAAGAGGGGAAAGATATTTACTTAAATCATACGTGCGCCCTTCTTAATTGTCGTGCCTGGAGGGGGCAAATATACTACCGTATTTTGTTGTGTTAGTGCTGTTTTTAGGAAGAGAACTCGGTCTTACCCAGTGTTTAAGGACTGTGCCAGTGACAAGACTTCTGTGTTTTACCGCACTGTTTAGGAAGGAGTAGTTCTTAGCACAAGAGATTATTGAACTATGTACACACACGCGCGCTCTCACGCACATACTGTATATGTATGTATACATACATACATACATATATATATATATATATATATATATATATATATATATATATATATATATATATATATATATGACAGCTAGAGAGAGAGAGAGAGAGAGAGAGAGAGAGAGAGAGAGAGAGAGAGAGAGAGAGAGAGAGAGCTATTCTAGACTTGAAATAGATTAGGTATACAATATAAATTTTGCTTTCATGTCATTACTCTGTAAAGGTAATATGTTATGAGTCTGTGATAAGCAACTGTTTTTAGTTGTGTATCCTACAGAGTGAGGGAAAGAGAGAGGAGTCTGCAATCTTGAGGTAAGAGTGTGTAAGCAGTCTTGGCTTGACTGACGTGTGATTACCTCACTCATATAACTTTAACCCGTATTCTTTTATAGATTTGTGACATGCAAATTTATCTTTAGCTGTACTTTAAAAGATAGAGAGGCGGAGGCGGAGGGGGGGGGGGAGTTCATGTTAAAATAACTCTACAGATATCATACTTGATCGGTTTAGCATACATTGTGACTCTGAAACATTTTGAGATTTAGATGTAATAATTTTCATTCATGTTATCATACTGTTAATACGATAGGAATGCATTGCTCATATAATTTAATTTTTCATTAGTGCATTCGTTTTGACTGATGAATGCGTAAACAGTAGTATCAAAACTAAATTTAAGAAGTCCATTATGCATTGTTGAGATGAGTAAATGCTTCAGATTATTCTTAACAGTGATTTCATTGTTATTTTACCAATATAATTTCAGATGCGTTTCACGAAATAAAAAAAATGATTATTACGTAATAAGGTCTTTCATTATATATGCTGAAACCAATCGCATGATATGTGTTTTTATTTTATTTTTCTCGTCTTAGAAAAGGGTTTATTTACCCTGTTTTATTGCAGAACAAATAACATCTGACGAATTTGTAACTGCAGCTTCTCTGAACATATTTCATAAAGGTGTGCGATGTTCGTTAGCAAACCAGGTATACACAATAGCACGGGCAACATAACGCTTCTGAATAAATATAAATGATTTTTCGTCAAGATGAAAGAAAAAGAAATTCCGATTCGATAATTCAGAGAAGTGACATAATGACTGGTAGTTAAGTATGCACAACTTGCATTACTATTTTATAACAAAAAAAATCTTTCTCTATCACCTCACTGGTTTTCAGATGTCATTGTGACCTACGACAGATCACACTCCCCTCCACGTCACTCTATTTTGACCTATCTCAGTCTAGATGTAATATTTTTTTTATTTAGCAAACACAGACTGAACAGACATATCGTCTCATTTGTTACACCATGAATAATAAACGCCACGTCTTCGACAAATGGCAGCAGAAATATAAAGCAGATGATATCGATGTGAGTGTCACTTTCAGCAATCATTATTTGCAACGCAGGCGTGCAAGGATATCAATTAACAGAGGATATTTCGCTGAATTTATGCAGCAATAACGTTCCCGTGAAAATAGTAATACTGACGTTGACTAACTGTAAATGTTCACGCCAGTCAGCCATGCACCCGAGATACAACATCAAGTGTTCCACTTTTTTTTATCATAATTTTTCATCACTTTTAACTGAGAGACAATGATTATATGAACATGCATGCATAATTGCATGTGTTCCCATGTGTCCTCCGGTATAAACATTGCCGAAGACACATTATATATATATATATATATATATATATATATATATATATATATATATATATATATATACTATATATATATATATATATATATATATATATATATATATATATATATATATATATATATATATATATATATATACACACACACACACATATATGTATACATATATATATTATATAAATATATATACACATACATATATATAAATATATATATATATATATTTTTTTTACTCATATCTAGACCGAACCCCTGTCTTTGAAATGAGAGGGCAGGGTGTTACCAATTGACCCTCACAGTGCATAAAAGAAATGTGAACCCTAGCACACCCGTAAGTCCTGCCTGAGGGTTTTCCCAGGCAGGCTGTCGCCTAACATCCCAGCAAATTTTACCCAGCCTGCCTGGGAAATATCTCAGGTGTCAACTTCTTTTATCACTTGTGAGGGTCGCCTGGTAACGTGTTGGCCTCTCATTTCAAAACCGGGGTTTGGTAACGATGCGAGTTAGACATTTATTTCTGTGAAACACATGTTCGTGTTCATTATTTCACACATACACACACACATATATATATATATATATATATATATATATATATATATATATATATATATATATATATATATATAATATATATATATATATATATATATATATATATATATATATATATATATATATATATATATATATATATATATATATAACTGATTCACGAAGATGTGGGACGTGATGAATGTCTAAATAAAGGCAAATGCCACGAAGGAAGGAAGAAACAACAAAGGGTTGCTAGGCCTTTCGACACAACTTAAAGGACCATTTTGTCGAAAGGCCTAGCAGCCACTCCTTTTTTTATTTTTCCTTTTTTATTATATATATATATATATATAATTTGCCTATATATATATATATATATATATATATATATATATATATATATATATATATATATATATATATATATATATATATATGTATATATGTCTCAGTGTTCATGCACGTATGATTTACGTTTTTGTATTGTGGCATTAACAGGTAATAATAATATAAAATGACTGCTTATTGATGGCTACTGAGCAAAAGGTAAATTAAAATGTAAAAAATGGGCTTAAACAACTGAGCAAAATTTCCTAACCTCGCTGGTGACAGAAGCAAGGAAATCTCTCGAGTCCTTTACAACCGAAGTTGCGATTCTGTTTCCGGAACGAAAAAATCTCTGGAGAATTTTCGCGTTGAACTAAAACACTGGTTCTTCTTTAGTTCAAAGTTAACCTCCGTTACTCCATTTTTACCTCCTTTCTTTTTTAACCGCCTGTTGTTTTTCCGCGAGTTTTATCTCTGGAGACAGTAGTATTTTCAAATTCATGCATTTCTTCATTCCCAGGAAACGAGTTTCATCTTTTCGTCACGTTTTTCAAGCTGTCTGTATTTTGCTGTGTATTTTATTCTCTTAAGTTTTTCACTTTTTTCTTCTGTTGGGCTTCCTCTCTGCTCAAGCTGGCTTTCCAAGTTAATGGTCCATATGAATTTTTCATAATGATAATAATAATGGGAACAAAAGATCTTCTTTTATATATATTTAGTTAAATGGTATTACTAACCCATCAGTGTTCTTTTTAAAGTTGTCTTTTTCGCTTCTTATATTATGCGTCTTCTCATCAGGGAGTGCATGTATTATTTTTCCAAGGAAGGCGCAACAACACACAAGTCTTATTCCATGAATGTAGTTAATAATCATATCCACTCCCTGATGAGAAAAAGCATGACAAAAAATAAAGTTAATAAAAAGAACACTTGATGATAAGTAATATCAGCATGAAGAAACATAAAATTCAGAAAGCTCACTACACTCATGTCATTATATCGAGACAACAATACTATTAAGAATATTTTTGTATTTCAGCAACAGTGTTCGATTTTTTCAAGTGTTGTTCAAATACTCTATCAAAATTACTTTTTTATCATGTTAATTTTTTTTTCATTTTTCTCCGTCCACAAAACACTTAAGAAATTAGGGTCAATTAGATACAATTTGGAAGGCAGTGTTAATGAAGTTGCGATATTTTGCAAACATTTAAATGAATTATAATACCTCCAAAATATTGTCTTTTTTTTACATGCAGCTAACAAACTTACTTTCCAAAGCTTACTGATATATGATTTATTGTCAAGTATTAAATCTTTCCACTTGAATAAACATCCCAGTTGGTTGGGTAATTCCAAAGGTCTACACTAGGGCCCGTGCTCCCTTTCACACTTCAGGAAAGGACATGTGCTATCACAAGATAGAGTTAATGTGAACCAACCAACTACATATATAGCTTTGATACAGTGAAGGTCCACATTAGGCCTCTTTATCACCTACACATTTTATCTTCCTTCACAAGTTGCTATCATGAGTATAATGTCGGCCTCTAAAACGGAACCTGATTTTTAATACTAACACACTGAACTTTCACAACTACTTCTGTATACTAGGATGAAAATGACTGTGATTCCTATCGGCTCCTTATTGCTGAAATACCGATATGGTGAACCCAATGACAACATTACTCATCGGTTTATGAATAAAATGGTTAAGTATCAGCTAAGGATTTATTCCTCAGAAAGCAAGCTTACGCGTTTATAAATCAAATCCCACAACGTGTGTTCCTCGTGTCCAAAAGTCATATCAATATACTCGTGGAATTCAAAACCACTTCCGAATCAAAGGTGAGTTAGTTTAAGTCGATACTGCTTCATTTTTATTGCCATCGAATCACTTTATCCGAAGGCTGAAATTTACGTGCACGAAGTAACATTAGATCTAAGGTCATATATTTCGTTCATTTTTATTAGCGATGTTCAACTTTAGAAGTCTCAGCAATATCGAGGAAAATCTAGTTGAAGTAAAATGCAACTAAAGCGTAAAAAATACTTAACTCAGGTGTATGAAAATTTGTAAAAAAAAAAAAATCTCTAGCATAAAATAGTGGCATTATTCTTTTATAAATTTAAAGAAATTGCTGCCTTAAAGGATTTCAAATCACGACATAAGAGATTCTGGTAACTCACACACATAAAACCGTAAATTTTATTTTTTTTTTTTTAACTTACACTTGAACTCACTTCCTTAAAGTTGCTTAATCGGCAGACCTACGAACAATTCGGAACTCTTATATAATATTTTGGAAAATTACTTTGAAAACGATGATGACAAATTAGAAAGCCAGAGAAACGTTATTGAGTTCCACGTATTTTGTTCACTGAAACTTGAAAGTTAAGTCAGAATAAATTGCTGATATTTATTGAAAGAAAAAAGCCAAGTTGGAAATGTAAAAAATGAAATATGGGAGAGTTATGAAACCATGCACGCGCATCAAATAATTACCTTCTGTGTTCACTCAAAACACCAGATTGCTTAGAGTTAGTGGCTTTTTGCTTTATAATAGAATGAGATTAAATTTCTTTGCCTAATCACTAAAATATAAATAAGGTACATAACATAACACCGGGAGATACCACAGTTTTTCTTGTTTCCTTGGACCAAATCCAGGGAAAAAAGCATTTAGTTCATGTCATCGGTACAGTGCTTAATTGTCAATATAAATCAGCGAGCTGGGAGCAGCATAACCAAAAATACTTTATTTTTGGATTTTTATGAACTGTACCATCTATTCGGATTATAGTTTTGACGATTAAAAGAAAAGTTATAGTCAACTTTCAGGCAATTACTAAAGGGAAATTTTGTTGAACACCTTAACTGGCTGTCATTTCATTCCACTCCATAAAAGTAACTTTACATAAATTCAGAAAATTCAAGCGTCAGTATGTGTTTCCTGATTTAGGATGCTCTACGAAAATAGTCTAGTTGTGTAGCTTTGGTAGTGGGCTTTAATATCAATAGTCATCAAGATCGTGCAGATTTATAGACAAACAAGTAAATTAATGTAATTCTGTCATTTTTCCACCGAAGGAATAGGTACTTCAGCATAACTGTCCAGCTCTGAAGACGATTAGTGACTTTCTAATGCTTTCTACCCGCAACTAAATTATAACTTTGGTGATTTTGCACTTAGTTCAAGAATTAGTACCAAGTTCTCCCTCTCACACTTACCGGCAGGCGGAATGTGTTTGCAATGAACATTATTCTCGCTGCTAATTATAATTGTCAACATGCATTAAAGGATCGTTCAAATGAAGTTACAAGTCATTTAAACAAATGGTTCTTTCACACGAGGAGGTTAAAATACCACAAACTGACTGACATTATACCCCAAATATCTTTGGAATTTACCTGCAAATGGTTTTCCAATAAATTTTGCTGTTGTTATTCATAAAGCATTATAATGCTCAGACAAAAGTGAAATAAGCGTAAAGTGTAAAATTACATGAGTGCGTATCACCATTACTTTCGAACATTTGAGCAGCGAGTAATCAAATATATCGCAAGCTATCATATGCTATATTTGATGACTCAAAATGAATGCTTTTCCATTCCACTAAAGTATAAAGGAAGGCATCGGGTGAACGAGAGGTGTTTGTGATGAATGGTGTGTAAGAACTCTAAATGGAAAACGTCTAATAAATTATTAATGTCCTAATTTTCCTTTCTACATTTCATAATAGCGTTTCCATCGACAGGGGAGACTATATACAGTCCGCTAGTTGCGGGTTAGGAAAAAGGGATTGGAAATAAGGGAAGCCGAGGCCAAAAGTATTGGACAGTTCCATCTGTTATCTTTAAGTTGTACATTTAATTATCCACTGAAGATAAATGGCAAAACGTTGTCTAAAAAAAATGTTTTATCAGAGCCAAAAACAGTTTTGCTTGCGTAACTGATTCTTTTTCAGCGAATATCGAAGTCATCTGAGACAACGCAGGATTTTTTCAGTAGCTGCAATTCTTACTCAAAAGAGTAAACTTGCTCAGTATAGCTTATTTATAAATATTTATTTCAATTTAACGTCTGCGATTCATTTTGAATAGAATACATCTGAGACTTTCTTGAACATCGTTGTAATCCAGTACACCCACCCAGACACCCAACTACGCATAAGCATCCACACGCATATGCAGTATGTAAATACTTCTAAATTCAATTGATCATCTGGAATATTGCCAGAGCTTGAAGACCAGTTTGTTGATGCTAGGGATTCCAACCTCAGTAACTTTCAAAACTATCTGCTCCTTTCACTGTAACATAATTGATAATTTCGCAGTTTATCTTAGTAGGAAAGACCATAATGTGACATTCTTAAGTGCTCTAACTAACTGCGGGTATGCAGTAAAAGGTTTTCAACATGTGAACATATTAGCATCCTGTAGATCTATGATGTATATAGTTTTGCTGGCGTTTAAACAAACACTAATGTATGGATAAAAAAATCATTTTCGTCTAGTCACTGTGATTTAAAGTGGTCTGTCTTAAAAGCCTTTGTCTTAAAGTTTACACACACACACACACACACACACACGTATACATACATACATAAATACACACACGCACACAGACACACACACACACACATATACACACACACACACACATATATATATATATATATATATATATATATATATATATATATATATATATATATATATATATATATACTGTATATGATACAGTGGTTGTGTGAGCAGAAACATGGTTTTGTATGAAATATATTCAGATGTGCTTTCCATTGTTCCTTTATCTGCCATTCACAGAGTCACATAATACTCGTACCTGATTTGGAAATTCAGAATGCCATCTGTCTGGAGCATAAGGAAGAGGCGAGAAAGGGAATATTAAATGAACGTTGCTCTTTGTCAGGAGCTCATTTTACTAAAAGCAATATTGCTGTGTATTCGAATGTGTTAGTTTTGAGAGTTTTTGTTCAGAGAGAGAGAGAGAGAGAGAGAGAGAGAGAGAGAGAGAGAGAGAGAGACAGAGAGAGGTATCCTGATGATCTGACACTTGATAAAGTATAGATTCGTTTTCCATCCTGATTCCTTTATTACGTTTATTTCTTAATTTGGTGTATAGGACCAATTCAACGTAATTGTGCCCTCTTGCTACGTGATCTGACCTTTAACTCTATTTAGTAAGTAAAATACGACGTGTTACATGCTTATTCCTTAATTCTTGGCGAGATGTCTATCTAAAAATTATGTAAAAATAGAAAAATAGAAATTCGTTGTTCCTCTGGCAATGGAGAGGAAATGATCTAAGGTATAAACTTCTTATTTATTCAAAATATCTAAATAAAATCATTATATTTTCTCTCTTTGATCTAATGAAAAGAGCACGACAGTCCTTTTATCTGCTTTGGGGATAAAAAAAAAAAACAAAGTCAGGCTCTCTCTCTCTCTCTCTCTCTCTCTCTCTCTCTCTCTCTCTCTCTCTCTCTCTTTCCATTTAGTTGATCAGGAAATTTGTTGGCGAAACAAGGTATGCCTTTTGAGCAAAATAGAAATGTTAGAATGATGTTGCTTCAGTCATATTTTTATTCGACAAAAGTGTTTGATGAACAATCCTAGAGTTTTTGAATATCCCTTGGTAATGACAAAAAAGAGTATTCTTTTCGTTATATTAGGCAAATACATGTTTCAGGCATCGTTAATATATATATATATATATATATATATATATATATATATATATATATATATATATATATATATATATATATATATATATATCCCTCGACTACCGCTAATAGAACTACTTACTTTACTCCGGTTTTTATCTGTTGGAAGACCTGAATCCTTTAAAGTGGTCTACGGAATTGACACAAATAAATTGCTTAGATAGGTAAATTTGTTTTATATTATTAACAATTGTCGTTATACTAAAAAGATAATAACAATCTTAATCGTTTTGAAATAATTATTCTTCTTCTTATCAGTATATTATTTTTTTGTTAGTTTTTAATACCATTCTGGCGTGCACAGACGAATAGAAATCCAATTTCAAATTCAAGTTTAAAGATTTAGTCATGCTTGCAAATTTCCAAAAAAACTCTTAATTAGCCCGGGATTATTTGAGATATTTAGGGATTTTATCTTTCTTACCATTCCTTTAAGAAGCCATAAACTTTTCTCTAATGCAGCATTATAAGTACGACTGCGTACTCTTCTTCCAGTACGTCTCTATTATCCTGAATTGCCTCAGACTGTATACTACTCTTACTGGCGAAGGGAATCGTTGCCACAACCGTCAGAAAAGCATCAAACCCTTGAATAAATAACGCTTTGCCTGAATGGCTGGCTGCGAAATGAAAAAAAAAGAGAAAAAAAAGGCTCACAGTGTTATGGCTGGTGAGTAATTAAAGAGTTTTTGATGGCAGAGCTGTGTTGTCCATTTAAAGCAGATCATATTTTTATTAGCCTCAATTTAGTTATGAAGCGGATTACAGCTTTAACTAACTGCGAGAGGATTCCTTAGCCGATTATCATTCCTTTTTCATGAGAATTTTCCGACTGCTTGCTCTGGTGCTTTATTCAGCCGATCGGTAACGCACGAGGGTTGATTGATATTGCAACATCTATTTGTCCCCGGATTTTCCGCCGGGTGATCGGGGATAAAGGGATCGCTGCTCGCTAACATAATTGGTTCGGAATATTTCATGTGGTCTGACATCGGTCACATTAAATCTCGGATTTGCGGAGAGCGACCGCCACAGAGTTCAGGCAGGGGTAATTCACGAGTATGGGGGACATCATAGAGAGATGAAAGATTCGTGTTGGAATTTATGCATCTGAAATCTGGAATGTGGGTCTACGTATGTATGTTATATACTGTATACTGTTATATATATGTGTGTATATATATATATGTATATATATATATATATATATATATATATATATATATATATATATATATATATATATATATATATATATATATATATATGTGTGTGTGTGTTTGTGTAGATACAGATGTGTGAATTTATTTCCTTTGAGGAATATGGCGTTGTAACAACTATGATCATCAACGTTGCAAAGCTCGTGAAGATAAGGCGTTATTAGACATTACAAAATAAATTGTTGTGTTCATTTCCTGGCTAGAGACTGAAAATAAACATATAATGCAGTAAGTTTTGTTTCATAAATAGTTTAATTCTGGAAATTACCAAGGACAACATTCAGAAGGTGGCCATCGAAGTTCTTGCTCTTAATTTTAGATGTGTGCATAATACGTGTTCATCAGTCATATAAATTGATGTTCGAATAAAAGGTCAAACGCATTGCAGCTAAAAAATCAGAGGTCATAAAAGAATATGCCTTTCATTTTATGCACAAATATACGTCCTTAACTTGGATCTCTGAAAGGAAGGGAGGAAGGTCATGAATAAGAAGTTAGCCTCATAAATATGCTTTTAGTAACAATACTCATATTTATTTAACTGGCTTTCTCGTGGTTATCTGATTATTCATCTGTCTGCACTTGCCCTGAAACTCTGGAATTAAAAGAGTGCAGCTAAGAGGAACGTTTGATTAAAGGTAGGATAAGAGAGTGGTAGGACCATTTTTTAAAGGGAAGGAAATGCTGGAAAATAAAATGTTCAAAAGGTAGTTAGTTTTAATATTCCGCTTCGGTGGAAGAATGGGAAGTACAAAATTTGCTTGGCGAGAGAAGAAAAGGACTAAAAATCTGGTGCTTCTAGAGTGCAATGGGATGGACTGCAATAGGATTGAGTTTTCAGCTGTTGCCATTGTTTTACGGTTTTTACATTTGGTGCTTCATCCTTGACGAGAGGGATTTGTTTTTCCGCCTGTCTTTTAAGGCGGAGCTTTCAAACCCTAGAGTTTTAACAAATAATAATAATAATAATAATAATAATAATAATAATAATAATAATAATAATAATAATAATAATAATAATAATAATAATAATAATTTAATGAAATCGGCAGCTATATGTAAACGGATTTTTCACGCCAGAGCTGTGCTAGTCATGGTGTATTTAACGACATAATAATAATAATAATAATAATAATAATAATAATAATAATAATAATAATAATAATAATAATAATAATAATAATAACGAATTATTATTATTATTATTATTATTATTATTATTATTATTATTATTATTATTATTATTCACATGTATCTAAATTATCAGTTTAATTGTATTAATTCCATTAACCTCTTCAAAGGAAAGAGTTCTTCAGATCAAATTACAAATAAAACAATACTGGTACCAGCCATTATTATATTGCAGAATTCCTTTCGAATTCGGACCACAAGCTTCTACTTCCACCTCCTTAACTCGAAACGACTGAAACTATCTCATCAATGTGCAAATGGATTTTAAACTTCTTATTTTCGAAAGGTTATTAAGACCACTTGATCCTCCTATTCTCCTTCAGCAACTGCAAATGTCTCTAGGTTTATTATATGCAACAGGGCATTACCTGTTCTTTCACCTGTTCCCTTTTAATAGGTTAGTGTGGGTCATTTTGCCGTTATGGGGGTATTGTCCGTGTCATTACGAAGAATTATCGTGAACTTTTATTCCCAGGACGCTTTTTTTATTTTTTGTTTTTCCTTGCTTTAACCCTTTTCTTCCACTGAAATTTTGGGCTAGGAACAAAACTGTTGGATTCTGTTGCACGAGTTTCGTTACAATTTTTTGCCTGGTCATTTCGTGCCAAATGCAAGCGAAAAAATGTATAACATTTTCTTACTTTCAGTACACTTTAATTTTACATTAATCAATATAGATTTATTTGGTCTGTTCTTTTGCACTAGGGTGGTTAACAAAATTGGTTCTTTCTGGTATTATGAAGATATTCTTCTTGCAAAGTCGAAAGAAGGGAAGCAAATATATGTGTGGCGTGCATACTGGAGCAAAAAAACATCTCTCTCTCTCTCTCTCTCTCTCTCTCTCTCTCTCTCTCTCTCTCTCTCTCTCTCTCTCTCTCTCTCTCTCTCTCAAGAAGCTTTTTTTGGGAACAGCAATAGCTCGAATGTCTGTTATGTATCAAATAAAAGACAATCCGACTGGTACAATGGATTTGTTTTCGTAACAGCACGAAGGCTATTCAGTAAACAAGGAAGACTTTTTCTGCATGTGGGCTAGAAATATAAGCTCATTTTCTTCATTTATAATATTCACGAATAAATGGCCGTATCTTCTGGATGTGATAAGTTTGTTTATTGAACGAACTGGATGAAAGAATTATAGTTTACAAAGCCAAGTTAAGCATTTCTTATCGCACTGTCATTATGACGGGCATTCTTTTGATATAATTATTGATACTGACTGCTAATTGCCAGCCAGACTAGCTTGAAATCTACGCATTAAAAGTCTTTATGATGTTAATTTTAACATCCCGGTTTGTCGTGAAGTGAATAGTGTTGTGCGAGATTTCGGTATAGAAAATATCAGGACGTACAAGTATATAAAGCATAAACCATTCCGAAGTTTTCAAAAAATGATGGGGAACCTCTGCAAGATACTCTCAGAAAGGTTTAGTGTTCGTTAGGTAACAATAACTCAGCTTTATCAGCAGCTGACAAATGTCGGAAGAACTAGTGCTCGGAAGTCAAAATAGAAAGCCCTTAATCAGCTTTCGAAAATGTGATATTGGCTGTTTTTCTTGAAATAGTAATCTTATATATGTAGAGAGAGAGAGAGAGAGAGAGAGAGAGAGAGAGAGAGAGAGAGAGAGAGAGAGAGAGAGAGAGAGAGAGAGAGAGAGAGAGAATGAGTTTTGTCTGATTTCAGTAATATCAAGGCTAGACATTTTGCCAGTGGTAAGATGACACAAGTTTATATTTGGTATGGAAACCTAATTTAAATAATATTACCATGTATTAGAAAACCATTGTGCGTTTAAATAAATACATAATAATATACATGCTAGTGCAGGAATATAAACATCTTTGAGTGTCCCATTCAATATTAATGAAGAGATATCAAACTATTAAACCGCACTATGCAAAGCATAATTTTATCTTATAATAATAATAATAATAATAATAATAATAATAATAATAATAATAATAATAATGATAATAATAATAATAATAATAATAATAATAATAATAATAATAATAATAATAATAATAATAATAATAATGATCAACATCGTCATTATTTTATTAGTTATTCCGCCGAGTATTTAATGCCCGATAAACCGTTTGTCTTTGCTTGAAGGCAAACGCATCTTCATTCCGTTGGAGGTGTTGACAGGCATAAGACCAACTTAATGGAAGTCACTTTTTTGAGAGAGTAAGCTGCAACACATTACACTGAAACAAATATAAATAAAAGGAATCTAGGAAACAAAACGGCATCTGAATACATCCTCGAGGTTTAAAATGAAATTAAACAAATATAAAAAGTTCCTGACACCATCTGTTATGAATACTCATTTGTGGACTGATGATTCACAGCTTGAATTCACATGGGTTCAAGTTAATGTAAATGGTACTACATTGAATTTGGAAGTTAAAAGCTTTTCGCTGTATATGAGAATTTAGGCACGCCACAGCTGATCCCCTTACTACAGTGCACACGCACGAATTTAAAAGAGTACAATACTCTATAACATAAAATATAAGAAAAAAATTAGTATAACGTGGCCAGTTTACGTCATGAATCTTGACAGTAATCGTCGTTCTCTCTCTCTCTCTCTCTCTCTCTCTCTCTCTCTCTCTCTCTCTCTCTCTCTCTCTCTCTCTTGATATATACTTTGATATTCCCTTTAGAGTAAAGTAACTGACACTTATAGCTGTGTCCCTCCTGAATTATCAAATACAAATCTTTCAAAAAATCTGACATTAATACATTTTTCAGGGAAGCTTTCATATATCAGGGAAGACTATGAAAATAGGTTAATGATGCTAAGAATATAATTTCAGCAAACGATCACAACAAATTTTATTTATTCAAAGTAAGAAGCGTTCGGCGGTGTAGAAATGTATTATTAAATATAATAACATGTTAAACGAGAGAGCTCAGGTCTCCGAAGATAATAAAATTTATTTTATTTTCTTCATAATCAAAATATCAGAATCTTACAACTCGGCAATTACCCATAATACTCCTTGATGTTCCACTCTACCAGCGGTTTGATCACTGCCACATTCGCACTAAAATGCCGAAGCACAGATAAGTTCCCCGTGCAGAAAACTTCCACATAATAATCCTCTTCACAGAAGGCTCAACAGCAAAACTTTGAATCCCCTACACTCACTGTGCTCTTTCCCTCCATCTCTCAAGCGCTCTCTCGCCTCCTTGGGTTTACCGGCCCCTCCTACTATCCAACACATTCTTCCCGCCATCCGTAATTCTTAGTGTCCTCTGTCATTTTTCCCCTCAGCCGGATATACCATATACATCCTGGTCAGCCACTCAAACACGCTTTCACCAAAATACATCATCTCATTTGTAATTGCTTCCGGTGCTAGCCTTGTTTCATTTTTAACCACATAATTTCCCTCCTTACATCTGTAGCAGGAACTTCCACTATTGCATCAAATTAAATACTAACACCTTCCACACTTGCACACAGTTAAATCTGTTGGCTATATATAATATATACACATATACACATATACACACATATATATATATATATATATATATATATATATATATATATATATATATATATATATATGAGAAAGTTCTGAAACAGATATCTCGAATTCTCCTACGCAGGATGGACTATATAAAAGTTGATACCTAACAAGCTTACTTCTTTTCTGCGGAAATGAGCAACCGATAAAATAATACCTTCATAATCTCAAGGGACCTGAATCCTTTGAGAACATGTTTTCGCAGTCCTGCTTCGATACTTTGAGTTCTTGATACTTTGAATTTAGATTCCTCTGGATATTTTCCTTTTAATATATAAAAAAATTCATATTCGTTTATTTTCATATTTTATCATTCTTGTTTTTATTTCTCTTCAGTATTGTATTAATTTTTTATTTTATTTCCATTTTGTAAACAAGGAATATAGCTTACTGGCTAATATTATGGTAAACACGCTTGTTTCTCTCCTCACGTATTGTGGTATATTTTCCAACTGTTATTTTCTCCTTTCTCTTTGTCTCTGTCTTTGTCTGTCTCTGCCTATTGTGTCTCCTGGAGAGTGCTTCTGTCCTTGCATTTAGCAGAGGCAATATGGCCCAAAATTACAGTCATACAAGGTCTGCCGTCCATAAGTAAAAAAAAAAAAAAAAAAAGTTCTTGAGACAAGGAAGGGAAAATATTCCTTTTGCTTAAAGAGAAAAAAAAAATAAAATAAAAACTAATTCCAACTTCAAAACAACAAAAATTCTCTAAAAAATTCTAGCACCCATTAGTAATTTTTTCGAATAAAGAAGTCTGCACTTTCCAAAATAAAAGAAAAACTTGTAAAAAAAAAAAAAAGGTTCAGAGAAGATTTGAGAAAGGGATTATTCCTGAAGGCCTCTTTGATCCGTATCTAATCTGAATGGAATCTCTCCCTGTCTCGGCAAGATTCGCTTTCAGGGTTATGGGGAAACATTTCTCCCATTTCGAGTCGCTTAATAAAGCCTTGGGATTACAATCTCAGTGACGGTCGACTAAGAGAGAGAGAGAGAGAGAGAGAGAGAGAGAGAGAGAGAGAGAGAGAGAGAGAGCATTAAAAGGTAAAAATATGGATTTTTAAGGCATCAACCCAAAAACAGGATTTTGTAAGGCATCAACCCATTAGACAGGATATATATATGGTACACATAACTATACATATATATTATATATATATATATATATATATATGTAATATATAAGAAGGCCCATAAAACACTTTCAACGTTTAAATAGTGTTTTATGGGCCTTATATATATATATATTTATTTATTTATTTATTTATTATATTTATATATATATATATATATATGTATGTATAGATACATATATACATGCACATATGTATATATATGCATATATATACATACACACACATAAATATATATGCTGCAATCTCAAGGCTTTATTAAGCTACTCGCAATGGGACAAACGTTTCCCCATAACACTCAAAACGAATCTTGCCGAGGCAGGGAGAGATTCCATTCAGATTAGATACGGATCAAAGAGCCCTTAAGAGATAATCCCTCTTTCAAATGTTCTCTGAACGATTTTTAAATTTTTATTTGATTTTAGAAGTTGCAGATTTTTTATTCGAAGAAAAATTACTAATGAGTGCCAAATTTGTCTATGGCATTTTTTTTTTGACGTTAGATATCGTTTTCTTTGTTTTTACTTATTTTTTTCCTTTTAGAAGCGAAAGGAGGATTACCCTTTCCTTAATTCAGTAACATATTCATTCATGGATGGTGGATCACGTACAGTTTTCATTCTGAGTGATATTGCCTCCGGTAAATGCAAGGGTAGAAGTACTCTGCCAAAGGCAGACACACACACACACACACACACGACAGCTAGAAAGTAAAAAATAACAAATGAAAAATATATAACATGCGAGGAGAGGCGCAAACCTGTTTACCGTAATATTGGCAAATGGGCTTCATTTGGCAATGTTTCGGTAAACAGTTTGCTTATCTGCTCGCATGTTATATATTTTTTCTTTGATAAAAATAACAAGTTTAAAAATGAACAAATTAAAGCAGTCTTGAGAAATTAAAATAACAAGTAATGATAAAAAATGAACAAATTAACACACACACAAACACACAAACGCGGAGCTTAAACAGAACGTAACTATTATTGCGTAGTCCAGTAATATCTTATAACATAATGTACCAGGAATATTTCTGTCATATGCACCATTCTCCCAGGAAATGTTAGTTTCTAAGGTTTTTGCCATTCAGATATCTGTTATTTAAGCAGTCCAAGACAACAGACAGACAGATGGATTGAGAAAGAAGAGAACCAGGAGTAAATTTGCTTTAGAACTTTTATTTTCTTTCCTTCGTTTCGAGTTTTAGGTTTAACTGTCCTGGACCAATTTCCAAAGGACGGACGAAGTTTTTCAATTGCTTTCATGTGCAGTTCTCCATGCTATCTCTCTCTCCTATTACTGTCTGTTTTTCTTATGATTCTTCTCTTCCCCCTTCATTTCCCAGCAAAAACTGACGCATCCTTGCGGCAGTATTCTTGATGATAAGAATATACTAGCAAATGGGAGACACTATTAAAAACAGTAAGGAAAATTGCCAGATTAAGTAACAAATAGATCAGACTAATACTATTCGTATACTATTTGATGTTTATAATTTCAGATTTACAGAAAACACACTATTTATCATAACACTATAACTTGAAAAGAAAAATGAATGCATAAAATACGAGGTAAGCTTTCGTTAGTGAAATTAGGGTATTTTTTGGCAGAAACCCTGCAAATTGTGTCTGGGCCTTTCTATTGGTTAGCAGCGTATGGAGAACAGGGAAGACAGTAGATTTGGTGCTATTCCATTACCGGTAAGGGAGGAGAAAATGCATACAGGGGATTTAGAATTAAATTTAAAGCTAATGGTCAGTTAATTCCATCTTCTATATCTATTACAAAGTTTCTGTTTAACCTAAGTTGTCCCGGATTGGTAAGCGAGACAAAAAGAAAACAAGTGAAAAATGCACCGAGGTGTCTTCGACGAAATGGAATTTTCTGTACAGCGTATAATGCTGCATGAAACTCTCAGCCGCGGCCAATGAAATTTTCAGCCACGACCCGGTGGTGGCCTGTGTAGTTGGCACCTATAGCGGTGCCAGACCCACGATCATGGCTAACTTTAACCTTAAATAGGATAAAAACTACTGAGGCTAGAGGGATGCAATTTGTTATGTTTGATGATTGGAGGGTGGATGATCAACATACGAATTTGCAGCCCTTTAGCCTCGGTAGTTTTTAAGCTCTGAGGGCGGGCCCAAAATAGAAACGAAACACAAAACCCAAATAAACTGTTCAATCACTTGGTCAGTGTGGTTGTTCGAACACAAAACATCCCCCACCACGATAGCCTTACTACATATACTCTAGAGATTTATCAGTTACACAGTCATGCAGGATTTATCAAGCCCAGGCAAATCGTATTGTGATCCGTTTGTTACAATTTGTTTCCGATTAGGTCGTAAGAGCTACGAAATTAATAAATAAATAGGAATTAGAGAAATTTATTTCTGGTGATGGAAATTCATTTCTCGGTATAATGTGGTTCGGATTCCACAATAAGCTGTAGGTCCTGTTGCTAGGTAACCAACTGGTTCTTAGCCACGTAAAATAAGTCTAATCCTGCGGGTCACCCCTGGGAAAGCTGTTAATCAGCTCAGTGGTCTGGTTAAACTAAGGTATACCTAACTTAACTTAATAAACTAATAGATCATTCAAAACCCTATTAATCATGACTCCGACTTTTTCAGATTTAAATGTGATCACTTTCAACATCCTTTATGAAGCGTCATTGGCCAAAAACCCTTTATAGTTTGGAGAACTTAAGCTTTGACACTGATATACCGAAGAGGTTTGACATGAAAAGAGAAATTAAGATATTGATTTATTGTGGTGGCAACATAGCTGTGATACTTGATACGGCGTGAAACATGTCTCTGATAAAATTCATTGGCCCATAACGAACGGTTACTGAGATTATGAGCGTCCCTTTGCACAAAGGTTAACTTACTTATATTTTTTGCTTATTTGAAAAAAAAAAATGTTACTTATGAATAGAAAATGTGAAATAACTGCTTCCCATTAGAAGTATCCCCATATACAGAAAATATTTTGTACAAGAGATTAACGTTAGATTGGTTTTAGTCAATGGAGGCATAGCAAGAAAAAGAAAATAGATAGAAGTGGTGTTTACATAACACAAAAGAAGAAAAAATGTATATCGCACATAATTTCGTTGATTTTAAAAATATATATTCTAATTCAGTATAAGAGTACTACGCAACCAAATACAAAAAAAAAGGATAGTAGAAAAAATGGTTTTACACCCCAATCTTCTTAATTTTCATCACATGTAGACATAATTAAGAAGATGGAATTAAAGATCAGAAGCTATTAAGTTCCCAAGTATGATTCGCATCGAAAGAATAATTGAATTTCCAACCTTTGAAAATTATTGTTAGGAGAGAGAGAGAGAGAGAGAGAGAGAGAGAGAGAGAGAGAGAGAGAGAGAGAGACCAGTAAATTAAACTGCAATGCTCTGAAAAAAAATCGGGGAAAATTTCTACTTTGATATAAAAATAGAGGATCTCCCAATTTTGGTACTGCCCCTTTAAAAAAAAAAAAGTCGAATGCCTTCATTTAGTTCCAATTGGTTTTTCTTGTCTTTTTAGGGAGGGAAAAAGAGGTAGGAGTTTTTTATTGCTCCGTTAACCGGGAGATCAAAAAGCAAATTCAAACAATATCCGCCTGGATTTAGAAAAGTAATGAAAATACGCAAGGTATTATATGCTCGAGATGCACTGCAAATTAAATGTTTAAAATCCTCGAGGTTGGTAACGCAAAATTGTTTAAATACTGAAATGGGAATCCATGTTGAAAACACAAAAGAAAGTATGTATGTATGTATGTATGTATGTATGTATGTATGTATGTATGTATGTATGTATGTATATATATACAGGTATATGTATGTGTGTATGTATGTATATTATATATATATATATATGTATGTATGTATGTGTCTGTGTGTATGTATGTATGTATGTATGTATGTATGTATGTATGTATGTACGTAATTGTAATAAAAGCAATGCCCTCATAACTGCTTGTCTCGAATTCTCATATTTTGGATTGCTTGTCACCATAAAGCCTTGAGCTTTAGATCCTAATGCAAGAATATGAAGCAGTTCTATGCCCCGTAGGAGGACTCGAACCTGCATCCTGAGTAGGCTATCCAAACGAGGTCGGCAACATGACCTAGTTCTCATACTCTGGATGTAGGTTCTAATCATGCTACGGACACCAGAACTGCTTCATATTCTTGCATTTAGATCTGACGCTTTGTAGTGACAAGCGTGTCCAAAGAGTGAAGAATCCGAGAGGTTGAGAACGAGAAAGACAGATTAGCTCACGATTAAACGAATAAGCCACTAATCCAGTGGTTCTCAACTAGGGGGGAATTCTCCCTACTGGGTAATTTCAGAGGGGGGGGGGGAATTGTGACCACGGATTGGCAGACTCAAACTGGCTCTAGGACTACACAAAACGCGGTGTGCATCGATCCGTACTACTAAGAGGTCACGCTGGGCTTTCTCTCCGCTAGCTTGTGTGTTTGTGTTAGTGTTTTGTTGCATATTATTTGGAATGCACCTTTTGAAGCAGACAATTTTGGAGGGGGAGGGTGGTGACATTCTGGCATATGGTGAAAAGGTGCATGGGCCAAAAAAAGGTTGAGAACCACTGCACTAATCCGGAACTCAAACTTACAATGGCCGCAAGATAACCTAACTAGAGTAATGAGATGATTAAAATAATTTGGGAAAAAATTCTGTTTTCATCAAATTTTCATTTGCAATGCTACTAGTGATACACTTATATTAAATATGTCGAACATATAGAAAATTTCGTTCATTGAATATAAAACTGCGTCAAATATATTCATAATTTCGTCCAGTATAGGTAAAAACACTCTTATTTTGTTGAATATTGTGTCGGTTACGTTATCAAACCACTTTCTTCTTGCTAGAAGTGCGACAGCTAAGTCATAAAAATGAAATCTTTTATGTAAATAAAACCATGGTATTGAATACTAGTTACTCTTCCATGCACGCGAGAAATTAAGTCGACCTCACCCGCTTCATTTTCCTCTGTAATATTTTCTGTGTAACGCACATATTTTTCCTTTCTGAATCCTTTCAAAAAGTATTCTGTCAAAACGGTTATTTCCGGAAAGATCTATAAAAATGAAAGGAAGGAAACCTAAAAAGTAGAGAATATTTTAGAACTGGTGATATAAATTTTATAACTCATAGCTGTTATTTCATCCACGTAGTTACTATTGGGAAAACTCCATTCAGGCGTTGACAGAATTGCTTTTTGTTCATTCTTTTTTACTTTGGATGTGTTAATTATTGAACCCTTGAACAGATGAGTATTTGCTGTCTCAGGGGTACCCGAGTTCAGCTCGAAGTAAACGGGAAAAATTCAAAGCGATTCTTTTGACGTATTTTTTTTTTTTGGTGGGCTGTGTGTAACTGTGGATGTTTGTGCGTGTGTGTTGATGAGGGGAACTGCTGTATGATAAGTAATACATTGAGACTTTCTTACTCCCCATCATGGTGCTATTGTGTTCCCGATTACGAAGCTCCCACCTGGAAATTGTAGAAATTATTCAAGGTCGCAGCCCGGAGAAAATGGAAATACGAATATGAACAATAACAAATTTTCCCAACATCCAGAGATAGATTATAATAAATAAATCAACGAAACATCCACTGTTGCATTATAGGTATCATTAAACGGCAAATTCAAACAAAGTCAACGAATTTTAATTTCTTAGTTTATTAAGCAGTCCAAGCGTTGGTTATGATTATCTAAATTTATGAACTGGTATCATAAAAACAAAACTTTTTTGTTAACTGGAAGTTATTACACCTAATTGATTCGTGTAAAATTGTTCTTCGTTTGGTCATTTTTGAAAAGCATGTTATACAAATCTGCTAAAGTATAAAGTTAAATATATATACCATTAGCACCTTTGGTTTCACATATATGGGTTAGAGTAAATCCATGTTGCGGTCAGAAACTAAGTATATGAAATCCACATAATATGTAACCGAGTGCCAATTAAACCTTGGCCGGGAGTGACCCCAAACAAACGCTCGCCGACACACTTACACAAGTAATGAGAAAATAACAGGCAAAAGAATAAAGGCACCGCATTATTCAGCTTCACCCTCTCGCTCACCTAAGCTGAAAAATACAAGGATTGAATGCTGGGCGAGGGGAAATGAAAGTGAAGGTATTCTGAAAAATTCTAGTCAAGGCAAGAGGGGAAACGGGAAGGCGGATATGGAGAGAGAGAGGAAGGGGAAAGAATCCTTTGGGAGAGATGGAATGGGGAGACAGTGAAGACGTGACAAATAATAAGGAAATATGACAGAATGCGATGTTGCTTCATATTCTGCTGTACCGTTATGCTCACGATTCTTTAATTTGCAAGAAAATAATCCGCTTGTCTAAAAAAAAAAAAAAAAATAGAATACTGTGACTTATTTCACTATATGTCAATACATTTCATAAATACTAAAGTGGTTAGAGGCAGAGGTCATTGAAAACACTAAAAAGTTTTGTTGGATAAAGTTATATGAAATTGTATCATTTCAAAAAAATATGAGACAGAGAGCATCAACAGCTAATACTTATTTCATATAATTTTCCAAGCTGCATATCTCTCAAACAGTTAGGTGACCTCATGTCATATAGAATTAACATTAAATGAATATATTTTATTGAATAGCTTGCCAGATAACGACGGCTTCAGTCTTCCACACAGAGGCATCATAAATCATTTTTAAATGAAATGAAGGAGTAAAAAAATAATTAAGTATAACAGAAAGAATAAATAAATAGTACAGGTTTATACCTGAAAGTAAGGAAATAACTAAATTTCATGGGAAGTTAAACCATTATTTCATGACTTAAAAGAGATGCTTATTAAAAAAAATAAAACGTAGTTTTCGCGTGTCTGACCTTTGATTGGTGGTAAGTAATTTATGACAGAGAGAATGTGATTGGATGGAACCTCGTGTATTCCTCACTTTCAACAGTGATTATAGGTCCATGACTGCTAGGGTTCAAGCAGTGGTTAATTGCGAAACTGGTAACCATATCACAGGGTTTTAGTTTACTAAATTATGGCATTAGTCTGTTATTTACTCTTAGGACTGGCTCTCAAGGGAAAAAGTTCGGGAAGCATAAACACCTGCGTAATGTGATCTTTAAAAATAAAATGTGTAATCTGTGCCTTTGGTTTAATGTAAGCAAGTTCGAAATTTTAGTTGAGAAATTTAACTAACTTTGAGCGTTTTAGTAATATATCAATAATAATGACGGAAATGGTGATAACGACGACGATGATGATGATGATGTCATTATCATGATTATTATCATTTTTGACAAAATCAAAAATTATATGTGTTTACATATACGAGCATCATAACGATGCACAAAGAGAGCTTTCGAGATCCTGCTCGATTCTCAAAAGGACAAAATCCACAATGATGTGAGTTTGTCACCATTCTGGAGTCTCGTGTGATTATGAGATTTTTATGAATTATTATGATTATCATTATCATTAAGACAGATGAATCGGATTAGATTGCCGATGGAAAAAAGAAGTAATAAGACAGTAAGGTCAGCGTGTGTGTATGTGAATATTTTGTTTTGAGAGAGAGAGAGAGAGAGAGAGACTTTAAACCTGTGTCACATAAACTTCATCCCTCGAGCCTACAACCAACATTAACACCAACAAACTTTTTAAATTAAATCTCGACAAACTTTTCTTTCGTTGGATTCTGCTAGCCAAAGCTTCGAGGAAAAAAATATTGTTCTTTTTTCCTCTGGTAAAGTTTAAGGGTCTAATTATCTCAAGTGCACAAAACATTTTAGGATATCTGGATTATTCTCATTGCAGGAATGCGAAATTGTACATATTCTTTACGAATCTTTGGAACCTCTTCATTGCATGTATGCGAACATATGTACATATACGTTATGAATATTCGTAACATCCTGGCTACTTATATGCATTAAGCAGACTGTGTTCCAGATAGTTAAAGGAAACGGGCCCTTTTATAAGCAGACACCTTAAAGAGAATAGGCAAAGTCGTTCGGTAAAATGACATCAACATAAACTTAATACTTTTGTATTATTGTGGTAAGCACTTCATTGGAAGATTTTAACTGATTCAGTGACTTAGTTATTAAAATAATACTTCAATTTTAATATACTGCAAGAATGCTAGTTATATGAAATATTACTGAGAAGAATAATTTGGTGCTCTGACGTTAGATGTGACGAGATAAAATTTATTAGTTTTGATGGAACATTCATGTAGATACAACAAAAAAAGTGAAAATAATGGGCATAAAAAGTTTCACCGGTAATTCAAATCTAAAGAATTAACTTCATTATCTGCTGTCTTGTCACTTTCTGGAAGTTGAATTTTTTATACAAATTAGGCTCTAAATATTAGGAAAGGTGTTACCTTTCGATTCTAGGCAGGTATTATGGGATAAGGTTAATAGCCTAATATCCTTCCTACCATAGGATATTAGGCTATTAACCTTATCCCATAATACCAGCTTAGAATCGAAAGGTAACACCTTTCCTAATATTTAGAGCCTAGTATCAGGGCTCTAATTCACTGAATAGTTGCACAGATTAAGAGTAGGTTGCAAGAGAACGCATCAGTGCCGTTTATTTTGGGCTGTATCTGTAAGGAAGCAAAATGTCAAAACCTTTTGATTGAGAGTTCCATATATATATATATATATATATATATATATATATATATATATATATATATATATATATATATATATATATATATATATATATATATATATATATATATATATATATATATATATATATATATATATATATATATAAGTTTAAGTTCCCAAGTTCAATAAACGGTCGGTTTACGCCAAAGAAAACATATATTTCAGTTGACAAGACTGAGGAACTGTCGATGGAAATATATGGTTTATTCAGTAAATGAAATTTTTTTGGGCCATCTGAAATTCATTGAAATCCGTAAGTTTACTTGAAAATATACATATAGCCACGTCTCTGTCTATCTACCTATCTATCTGTCTGTCTCTCTATCTATCTATCTGTCTGTCTGTCTATACACACACACACACACACACACACACACACACACACACACACATACACACATACACACACATATATATATATATATATATATATATATATATATATATATATATATATATTATATATATATATATATGGTGTTTTTGCATGCTAAGTAATAGTTTTTCTCATTTTACTGGTATTTTCGCCTGTGAACCATATATTCCGATGTCATCGAGCATAATAACTGAAAATAATCTCTCACCTGATATATTTTCTAAAGATGGAATGCTCACATCTACATTAGACTGTCTACGGACAAAGAAACATTGATATTCTCTCTCGATCAGCCATTCAATCCTCCCAACCCCACACCCAAATTATAATGGGAAGCTCATAAAAACCAGGGATCGCCAAATCCCATGTCCTCAGTATTTCAGGGATATTCCTTCTTTCCTGGTTGCATTTAACGAGATCACATTATCATTAGGATACCAAGTGAAGAGGGGCAGATTTTCTCTCTCTCTCTCTCTCTCTCTCTCTCTCTCTCTCTCTCTCTCTCTCTCTCTTCAGAATACGGAGTAGTGATTCTATCCTAATTTTTTTTTTCAAATTAGCTTGCCATTTTTCTAACCTGTACGTATATTTGTGTAACTAAAACAAAAATGAACGTATCCTTACCTGTGTACACAAATTAGTTATTGAGGTCAAAATGTATTTAAATATTTTCCTGAAATGCATTCTTCGTGGAGATCCTCTTCTGAACCTATAAAAATGAAATTAAGATATAATATGAGCTTATGCAATAAATTAGCCCGTTATCTAATAGAAGTCTTATATGAAACTAACAGGAAGACATAATGTATGCATTAATTTCATCGTAAATTGACTGCCGGTATGTGTGCATGATGAACAGTTTTACTAGAATACCTTGAAACCTTATGCAACTGCTCATTGCACCTCAGTGCAACCCACAATTACTGTCAATTTTGCAAGATTGGTGTGTCCAAAACGAATCAATATACTCTGAAGTATTTGTACTTTGCTTTCAAAAAGAAAATGTGCTTATGTATATTTGATCAGATATTTGGTCTTGGGGAATGTATATAACAGTTAGCCGCTTCAAAACAGTCAATAAGAAATACAACACAATGAAATAAATAAATACATGTAAGTCATACCTACAATCAAAATGTGAGCAAATTGGATGATCGCTGGAAAAAAAAAGTGAAGCAATTGCAAATTTTTCGTAAGTTTTGTTAAGGTAAGCTTGAAATGTGTAAATAAAATATAAATTCCAGTTTACACACAGGTTTTGCAAACCATTGTCTTCAACAGTCTGGTAACGACTTTATGAATTATTAAAACATATCATTCACAAGTAATGTAATGTAAAGCTGGGGTTATCCGAGACATAAAATACACAGGAATAATTCTGGTCAGTTATTTTGGTATTTCCTTAATACGTAAAAGCAGGAACCTACCGTGCATGGGATTTCTTAAACATAAACAGAAAATGCGTGAGTTTTGTGAAGCATGGAAAGAAAAGTGTAAAACTATTATTTTTTTTTTTTTTGAAGGGAGACACGGATGGGGTGGGGGTGGTCTTTTAATGTCAAGTCTACATACGTATAATTACATCCATGCGACATCCACCGAACTTTGCTTCATGAAGTTGAGATAAAACTCGCTAATAAGCGAACTCATTACGCAAAAGGCAAACTTTTGAAACTCATCCTCGAGTTTATATTCAGCATTTTCGTACCGTCGCCAGCACGTGAAGTTTTTAATTTCTTAATGAGGCAGTTATTTGCTCATTTTTTAAGGTTCTGAAAGAAACCTAAAAAACAGAAACTCATGCGGCAATTGTAAACAACTAAGAGAGTTTGTTTAAGAGAAATTCAAAGAATGAGAGATATTTTTCACGACATTATAATCTTATTGCAGTGCCGTCCATGATGTTTTTTTATTTATTTATCCCTTAATCGACATTCATATTTCATTTTTAGGGCTATTAGAAAATTACAGCAAGACGTATATTTCTTCCTCATTGTATTACAAGAACACACTTGCAATCAATTCATGAATTCTAGGCAGTTATTTTATTCGTTTATTTACCTTCATAACCAGACATATTACTTGCCTAATACATTATTCGTCCAAGTTTTGTAAGTCTGTTTAAACTGGTTATTTTCTTTGCTAGTTCTTCAGATAGCTAAAAGTTTATTCATAGCATTTTCCTGTAAAATTACAGATCCTGATATTTCATTGCTTTTTTATTTACTTTCCTTCCTCTTCTGTTAGTCTTTTATTGAATTAAGTGGAGAGAGAGAGAGAGAGAGAGAGAGAGAGAGAGAGAGAGAGAGAGAGAGAGAGAGAGAGAGAGAGAAATCTTATTCAGTCATATAATTCTTTTCAAAGTGGTTGTATATTCATTTACATGCTTGTTTGTAGTTTAACAGTAAGCCTATTTCATCATTATCTTTAAAGAAAAGTCTGAATACAAGCAGTACTGGAATCAGCAGTTAGAATGATTTTCTCTCTGACGTTAATATCAATAATAGTGTTGTATTTACGCTCTAGCATCAGTGTATTACTGCAGAAAATATGAATTTTGAAAGTCCCAGTGGGAAGAAAGGTAGAGGATGATTATAACAAGCTGAGTCACGCAGCCAACAAGTCTAAGAATGATGGTTTTATTCATTCTTTTCTTATTTAAGGCCCCTGGCCTGACAATTAGACGACCTGAATGAGCCCTGGAATGAGATAAAACGACAGAAAAGCGAGAGAAAAAATAACACAGATGGCCAGGGACTAAAAGCCTTTTGTATGAAAAGAAGATTAAAAACGTTCGCACACTGGTAAAGGTTTCACTTAATCTAGACTTCCACTTGAATGAAAGGGGATTATATTTGCTGCATTTGGTAAACAAAACTACGGAGAAAGCTCAGTAGACTGCAATCAGACTTCAAAATATATTCAGCGTTTGCATTAAATCCTTCAGAAATTCTACCAAAATCATTATTTACTAAAAGATTAAGCAGACCACCAGATAAATAACCATGAGTCATACCCTTACAGGAGACACTTTCAGCCATTAGATAAAAGGCCACTAAGCTATCCTTTAGTGGTTTAATTCAAATAGTTAAAAGAAAAATTACATCATTTATCAAAAATTATCTCATTTATCAAACTGTTATAATTGAGGAATTTATAGACTTTTTAATTGTCATGCGTGCATTTAAAGCTTATATCTGGATATTACTAAAATGCTCTGATAATAACGTCAGGATAAAGTGGTTCTTCTGTAGTCTATATAATTTACATGAGCGGATAAGTGACTAACCAAAATTGGAAAGCTTTAGGGGTTAACGAGGACACAGCACTCAAGGTAATGAAAGCATTTCTTGCTCAGCTAACCTCTCTCTCTCTCTCTCTCTCTCTCTCTCTCTCTCTCTCTCTCTCTCTCTCTCTCTCTCTCTCTCTCTCTCTCTCTCTAGGAAAACGAAAATCAATTATCATAAATTAATATTTTATGACAGTTTTCTGTATTCTATATAATTAAAGCATATTTATGCTACTAAATATTCTTTCGCGCAACAGGTACCTATACTAAATATTCGGCACAATTATAACGACGTCGTTAAAACGCAGCTAGCCGTTCAGATGTTTCAGCGTGAATAAAATTTGACTACAAAAGATTCGTGTCCAGAAAATAAAATCAAAATACTAGTTGCATAAAGCGTCAAACTTGCGAGCTATTGATAAAATGCCAAGCTTACAGTTAATTCATGTTGTTAACGCCACTGCATTTACCACAGTGTGCCAGCAATCAAGAAATAAATGTGGGAGTTAAAAGGCAGATTTCAAGATAACCATTCTCTTTTCCAGTTACTTTCGGGACTAAAGTAATCTTAAAATAAATAAAAACGAATAAGTGGAGAGTAATGCACAATATACGTGCATAAGTAATAATAATTATGCCTCATCATTACTATCGAATTACTTCGGTAAATTGTGAGAAATTTTAATGTTTGATTTCTGTCCAAGTCTAGGAAATTTTGACATTGCACCAAAAAAAAAAAAAAAAAAAAAAATATATATATATATATATATATATATATATATATATATATATTCAGAAAAACTCAAATGAAATATCGTTAATCTTTCTTGTGACAAAGATGGTCGACCAAAATGGGGAGGGGAAGAAGTAATTTTCTCTTTGGAGGTACTCTTTTCTTGTTTATTATTATTAATAATTCAAGCCCATTTTTGAGCCATTCACCTAACTTCATCCCATTCCACAATCAGGGGAGGGTGTTTATTCTAAAGCTTAAAGGTAATTTATGCTACACTGTCCTGGTAAAAAGTATTACAAAGAATAAGGAACGGACTTCCCTTGAGCCAGCAAAATTATTACTTAGATGGCCATGGGCCCTAGTGCTGAAGGATTCTTAAAATGGTGAATTAAAAGCCGTTTTATTCTTCAGATATGTTCAAGGATCCAAGATTATTATAATTTTCATTATCTGACCATCTTTGTTACAAATTAAAATAGAAACTTTAACAGATTTCTTAACCTGCTAGTCCATTTACTGAGACCCTTTCCTGAAGATTTTAACTAATAACACTACTATGAGGGATGGGTAATATCCAAGCTAATAAAATTACTTTTTAATATTACTAACTAGATTCAGCGTAACATTACAGATTTCTCTGAATAAAATTCAATCGATGAAAAACTTCATTATCTAAAAGGAAGTACTGAACAAAAAAGAAAATCTTACATGCGCAAAAAATGAGTTTCTTATGCAAATTTAACTTTATACCCCTACAGATTCGTCATGTAAGAACAGTCTGCTGAACATTAACCACTTTTATTGCCGAATGGAAAGGTTACGAACACATACAAGAGACAACTTCTGACAAGCTCTTTTTTTTTCGTTACTAGGTTTGGTCGACTGTATTCTTCCGTGGAATTAGTTATAGTTTAAGCTAACATAATCAAATTGAAAAAAGATAGAAATCACACCTGTTCGCATGCCATGTTAATTGATGCAGGAATTCTCTCCAGAAACAAATGTAGAATAATTAGTCATATACAGGGAAGCAAATCATCACGGAAGCATGACGAATGATCAGACAAGGACAGAGGAAACCGTGCAATTTATTCAGAGCTTTGCCATCAAAATCCTCCCGTCCAAAAGTTTATATATTCAATGAAGTAAAGTATAGTCATCAAAAGTACCGATACTCGTAATGACGTGGATAGATGCTTAACCACACACATCTGGAAAAAGATATCATATCCAATTAAAATTCTGAAATTGCATTTTTTAGTAAATAAAGGAAACAGTCGATGTCGTATAGGCCTGCAACGACATCTGTTAACGTAACTCGTGCGATATTCACATAATGATATTATAGTTTTTCGTTTGTGGACATTTTTATCACAATGTTTTTATCAATACATGTACAAAAGCGTTTTACCATAAACATGTACTGCCCATTGAATCCACTGAGATTGTTTGAAACCTATCTATCCATCCGTGGTTATTGATACGATTTTTGTTTTGTTTATTGCAAGAACCAGTTGAGTCCAGATTTCCATTCCTTGGACCACGTTCAGGCGAGCAAATGGTATTCTCTTGGTACGGTAATTCTCTGCAAATATCTTTAGACAGACTACGGCTGATCATCACCTCATGTCATGCAAACTCTTACTATTCGTTGATTCATTCGACAAAAGGCTCTTATTCTGACAATATCTTTAAAATAGTTGGGGGCACTCCTAAGTTAATTTAAGGTTATCTGGTAAACGTAAGCCGATTTCAAAACAATTTCGTGATATTGGGGTGTTTGAAATTGTGCTCGATAGCCTCAAATGCTTATTCCTGTCTCACCGCAGCAATCTAAAACTCGAACTACAAGAATAACCTTTTAACAGTTAGCTAAATGTTCCTTGTCCCAGATACAAATTATATCAAGTGTGGAAGTGGGGAAAATTGGTCTTATGCATATAAAATCTGAATTGTTAAATCCTCTGGTTTAAGAATGTGCACTTAACAATGATGTTTCCAAGCAGGTCTGTAAGACTTGTAATTATCAGATCCAATCATCTCAAATTCTTCCCGTCGTAGGATTCTCTTCTATGTACTTCACAGTCGTCGTATGACGATTTAGGGTAATTATAAAGTGCCAATCATCTCAAATTCTTCCCTTCGTAGGATTCTCTATGTACTTCACAATCATCGAATGACGATTCCATAAGACTTCTTAATTGTAAAAAGAACTTCCGTGTTCTGCAGAACAAAAGCTTTGACTGTTCTCCATCAGTCATGGACAAACCTGCCATGAACCTGCGGAATCATTTCAAAGGAAAAGGAAATGGTTCGTGCAAGATATAAGAACTAGAATCTAAGTTTCCATTCAGGTATATATATATATATATATATATATATATTCCTCAACCACCGTGAGAATTTAATATAACAAAATATAAAAAAGGGCCGTAATATGTTTTCAAATGCATGTATCATTTAAATTATCTATAATAAAACTAGAACATTAATACTTTATCATTATCAGTTGAAAATGAGATTCAGGTCAAGCCTTAAAACGAGTCGAAATGATGAAAACTAAGTATAAATAAAAGTCCTATGGAAATTAAAAAATTCTTATTATTAACTATTAAAATCTTGGAAAAAATCAGATTTAAAGCGGGGAACTGTAAAATTAAAATATCTAGCAATAAGTACTCACAATATATAATTAATAACTTATGCAAAACTGAAAACTTAGCATTACGTTTTCAAAACTAGAACAAAATGTTAACTCATATATATATATATATATATATATATATATATATATATATATATATATATATATATATATATATATATATATATATATATATATATATATATATATATATATAAGATCCCTAACATAGTATTGTAAAATTACTCACTTAAAATTAAGGACTTACCAACTGAAGATGGTTTTGTTTTTAAAAACAAGCCCCCATCCAACGCACTGTGGATTATGTCTACAGTGCGCCAGAGAAGACATCCTCCCCACATCAGGGGCTCTGCCCCTGAAGGGGGAGGATTAGTTTGCATTATTTTTTTTCGTAAAAGAAATTAAAGTAGTATTTACCTTAAAGCACGCTGGTGATAAACTTCACCAAGGTTTATCTTGCACAAGGAGTAGAATTCTTGTATGTGAAGAAAAGTTTGTCGTAGAAGCCTCGGTGACTCTAACTGCATAATTCACAAAATCCAGTAGGAAAAATAGTTAAGTATTAGTTGTACTTGAAAAAATTCAAAGTATCAAATAAATCACAGCGTATATGCAAACAAAAGCTATGCAGAAGTGACTGCAAGATTATCTAAAATAAAAATCTGTAGTAATAAACAAGGAGACGACGCTTACTACTGATGGTAACCACTCAAAATATTATATAAGGACTCGAATCATCGCTATTCAATCAAAAGGTAAAATTCTCAACTATTAGAAACCAACCCCCTTCCCCCGCAAAAAAAAAAAAAACCTTCGTCTCACCTAACTAATCATAACGGAGCACCAAAATATCGACTCAAAACTCATCTCTCAAGTTGAACTCTGTCCTCGACGACGATAACAGGCGAATGACTACGCATAACCATCATGAACTTCATAGTGGAAAGCCAAGGACGACGATTAACATACTTTATTTTCCTAAACCAGAAAAGATAACTCATTAAACTGACTGCCGTCTCAAACTAGCTGAAGAGTCAAGTGTGCTCAAGCTACTTACCTAGTAAATAATCTACGAATGCGCTGGCAGCAGACTGGTAGTTTGGAATAAGAATTGTCTATGAAAACTGTTCAGGCACGAGCGCAGGTGGCTGCATGTGTATAGCATATATTTTTCATTACCGGCTTTCTAAAGAAATATACATCGTTTGAGAGAAACTGCAGAGATAAAGTATGACATAATCGCATACGTTTCCATGAAGATAGGCACGTCCGTCTGCTAGTGACAGAAAATAGGTAAAGCAAGATACTTAACTCCAATTCGAAAGTAAAATGTAAAGAATAAGTGGCACTGTAGGTTCGAATTATTATTATTATTATTATTATTATTATTATTATTATTATTAGATCCATAATATTTTATTATTATTATTATTATTATTATTATTATTATTATTATTATTATTATTATTATTAGATTCATAATATTTTTTTGTTAACTTCATTTTTAATAATTTTTTACAAACAATCCTTACCCGAAACAACTCGTTGATGAACTTTGTTGGCGTGCCTCTAGTTTGTAAATGAAATACCGCGTAAATTTCACAGAGATTGTTTTTCTACCTGACATATCTATAACAATATGTTTTTAAATACTGAACCTGGAAAAATGTTGAAGGATGCTCATTAAATATCTTTTTTCCTCTCCAAAATCAGGCAAAAACAAGCGAAATAAGACTTGAGAGGATATTACGCACAATGCAGTCCCAAGCCGTTGTACTAATTCCAGTGTTTACAGAAATATCAAGTAATTAAAACAGCGATACTTCACTGTCGGTGATGCTTTTAAAAGATAATAATAGTTATGAATGAAGATCTAGTTTAAAATATAAATAAAAGGGGGCCGGTTACAACTAGGACATTAATATTTCATGAAATATTTAAGTCGAGTATTTGAGTGTCGTTAGGCGTCAGCTTAGTTGGGAACTTAATTTCCTTGTGAGTGAGAATGTAATCAACGACGCAGTCGTAAACAAATAAAGAATGTGAATGATATAAAATAAGAACAAAATGAAACGTACTTGGCATCAGTTTTGCTTCAAACTGGAACATGAATAGGAATACAGTATATGGCATATAATCGTACGTATATTTAAACAAACACATGATAAAAATAGCAATAAAAAAAATCAACGGAAGCCGTCATTGGTATCGGTTCTAGTTGACACAGATGACATGAAATCGTATTCAAATCTGCTCCTATTTATATAATATTATACAGGCTGGAGAGCTGATTCAATTATGCATTCAAACAGCGAGGTACAACATTTGATGCGACTTTGTTACAGGCGTGGGACGGGGCTGAACAACGAGGATGAATTCCATTGAGATCAGTTTGTCAGTTTCACCGATAGATGTTGTCATGAATATACGAGAGAGTCTGGGAGTTATCAGTTCCTCTGATGTGTGGGAAATTCGTTTCGTGTTTTGCTGTTCGCCGTAGAGGGTTGCACTGTGGTATATTTTTACCTTCTTTTTTTCGCATGATTATTCCTGTGAATTTGTTGAAATATTATTTTTATCACTATTATTAAAGTGATTCACACTGATATCTAGGTGGCCGTTAATAAAATCACAGAAAAAAAGTCACAATTTTGACTAGGAAAAAGTCACAGGAAAAAAAAGTCACATTTACTTATGGTAGCCGGTAATAAAACCACGGAAAAATTCACAATATGTCTTGGGGTCATTATCTTTATGATATTTACAGTCTTTTGTTTATGTTTTTGCGGTAATCCCCAACTTTTACTGAATACGCCGCAAGGTGGATACATATCGGGTTTAAAAAAAAAATCCCCAACGGGCTTGTACTAAACACGGCTGAAAGGTGGATACATACCGGGTTAAAACCCTTGGGGGTCACTGTCTAGGAAAGATTATTGTGACTTTGTTTCCTGTGACTTTTTTCTGTGACCTTTTTACCTGTGAATTTTTTTTTTACCTGGATTCAATATTTAGATGTGTATCTGGGTGCATACACCAATATATCATTGGGGATCATTACTATCGTTATTATTGTTATTAATGGACATTAATCACACTGAAAAATATTATACAAATAACCACTGTAAATTTATCAGCTCAAGGCTGGGGTACTTCATAAACAAGATTATTGGAGAATAATCACAGGTAGACGAGATGTTAAAGAGAAAGTTAATGGCTTAATAATAAAAATACTAATAGTTCGAACCTGCTTGTTCTATACATTTTTACGCGCTTATTGGAGTTAAACATCTTTTCATTTTGGATTATCACTAACAATGGAAGACAATGCGATTATTCTTTACTGCGTTGTTAGTTTCTCTCAGGTGATGTACATTTCTTTTGAAAGTTAATATCGAACAAAATATTTGCTATACACATACCCATACCAACACCCACACTCATGGCTATATAATTTTCATAGACAACTTCTATTCTAAACTAATTGTTACACCTAATCTGCTAACAGTGCAATCGTCGACTGCTTGCGAGACAAATAACTCGGGCACCCTCAGCTCAGAAATTTGCCTTCATTGTACTCCAGGTATGGCAGTTGATCTAAGTCCATCGTCCTTGGCTTTCCATTACGCAGTTCAGGTTGGTTGACTGATTGCTCTGAACGGTCATTCGGTTGTTATTTTTGCTCGGTGACAGAGTTCAACATTTGGGGGTTTTGCGTCGGTATCTTTGTGCTTCAGTGTGGATTGTTTCCAGGTGAGTTTTGCGATTGTCTTTTGCTTTTCTTATGGTTGAAGTTATGAAGAGAATCTTGTCTGGAGTTTATTTGTTATGATTAAATCCCTTGGGTTAGGTATCTTGGTATTTTACTTATGTAGGAATGATTTTTTCTTGTGTAGTCACTGGAAATATTTCGTGTTGAACTTGCCGTAAATTATGCATAACGTTGTTTTTACATATATTTCATTAGTCATTTGGTATTTTGATTTTTTTCAGGTGAGTGTGAGAATTTTTCTGACAGACCAATCGATGATTCTGTGAAAATTAAGTTCTGTTCGTATAAATGAATTCTACTTACTGCAAGATAAACCTTGGTAAGTATATCACCATAGTACTTTAAGGTAATACATTATTTAAATTTTTCCTTACTATCAACAAAAGCTTTGCAAGCTAATCCTCCCCCTTCAGGGACGGAGCCCCTGATGTGGGGAGGATGTCCCCTCTGGCGCACTGTAGACGTAGCCTACAGTGCATTGGAGGGGGCGGGGGTTGGGGGGGCTTGCACCTAATACCAAAATCTTCTGTAGGTGGTAAGTTCTTCATTTTAAGTGCGTAAGTAATCTTAGAATACTTCAATTGTCAATGTTTTGATTGAAATGTGAGCTAATGTTTATTAGTAGTATTGGATAGGTAAAGATTAATTCCCAGATTTAAATAAGAGTTGCTATATTTTTGTTTCAATAGATATTGTTGGGCATTTCAAACTTACATTTTCCAGCTCTCAAGTTATATTTTTACAAGATTTTAATAGGTAACGATAAAAAATTTAGGAATTACTTTTGCCTTTTATTTAATTTTTTATTATATTTTCATGAGTTTAAGGGTTTCTGCTCATAAGACTTAACCTTAATGTCTTGATTTTTGATGGGTAAAAATGTCCTATAAAAGCATGATTTACACTCTTGAAAATGTATGTGATATTGCAATTGGTAATAATAAATTAATTTTCATTTTCCTTTCGGTTACTTTTCAGTAAGTCTAGGCAACTTGAATTCAGACTGAATAAGCAGTGGTGTATGTAGTATAAAATGTCTGTAAAAATCTTTATTAATATGATGATTATTCAGATATTTTGTATTTATGTGGGTTTTGTATGTATATATGTTTGTATGTATGCATGTACGTATGCACGTCTTATTCTTTATAGTTATTCTAAAAAAAAAACCCACGGAATTTTACTAAACCTAGTGCAGTAGACTTTTTTATGGATCTAACGCTGAATCATTGATTTAAAAAAATTAGTCGTGCATTTGAGACACTTCCATTTTTGGTATTGATTTTTTTATTGCCAAAAAAAATAGACACGTTGAGAAAAAACGATTTCTATTCTTCACAATAACATTTGAAAAAAAAAAAAAAAACCCGAACAAAATTCACTAAATTTTCTGGAGTGACGACATTCATTCCTTTCCCAGCGACAGGAAAGATATCGAGCCGTCATTCGTAATACAGTGGCGTCGTTCATTATAAATCCTCCCTTGAAAGCGCTCCTGGAGGTGCAATCAGCTGGCTATTAGACGTAGCCATAAATTGCATTCGTTACTATCCGCCGGAAGATATTGGACTTAGATTTATGAACTTCAGCGAGTCCCTTAAGTAGAATACAGTATTCGGACAATCCATTATTTACTCCGTAAGTTGTTATTAATGTGATGCGTTGCGCTTCTTGCGTCGTTGTGTGTATCGATGGGTTTGTAAATTCTTAATTACATCATGAGAAAATTTATTATGACAAGGGATTTTACCGTGTGGTACATGTGAAAAATTAAATATGCAATGAAATGTACAGTGTTACTGACGCATGTGATATGTGTGTGTATATATATATATATATATATATATATATATATATATATATATATATATATATATATATATATATATATATATATATATATATATATATATATATATATATATATATATATATATATGCATGTGTCTGAGTATGTCTATGTTGTCTGTATGTCTATGAATTGATTTTGTATTTATTTTATTTTATTGTATATTTTTATTTTTATTTTATTTATTAATTTACGAACGTGAAAGCTGTAATTAGCAAATTAAAACCGAAATTTCCTAGCAATTTGAAAGGTACTTTAAGTACAGTGAAAAATCTTGTAATCCCAAATCACATACGAGGAGTTTTTAATTTCTCGTAAAGTAAAAGTTAGTGAATGAATTTGTCCGGTTTATGATCACGTTATTAACGGAATTTGCTTTGTTGGATCCTTCCTTTTGAAGGTCGGTTGCAGTTTCTGTGCTGTTGAAGGAAAGCTAGAATTTGGTTCAGTCTAGTTATGAAATTATTGATATTATATTTCGCAGAAAATCAGGGGCTTTAGTAACCGTAGTCGTTGCGACGCCAGATCAGCCGGGAATGGGAGTGACGTAAGATTGAGCTGTAGTGGGCGTCAGTGGCTGAGTGTTATAGACACCTAATCCCCTGCTCAGAACAATAGACACAGTGAGTTTCAGTAGACTCCTTCCACTCAACTTTGTTTCACCAAGGAATCGAAGACAGGTTCTGTCATTAATGAGGCAGCTACTCACTGTCTCCATTGTTCTGAGCAAGGGATTAGGTGTCTACACCACTCAGCCATTGACGCCCACTACAGCTCAGTCTTACTTCACTCCCATTCCCAGCTGATCTGGCGTCGTAACGACAAAGGTTACTAAAACCCCTGATTTTCTGCGAAATATAATATCAATAATTCATAACTTTTTTCATAATCCGTGATTCCCGCTAGGTACCGTGCATCAGTTAATTTGCTGATGCATTGCCTGCTGGGGTCAGGAAAGCTAGCACCTTCATCCCTGAAACTTGTTGAGAAACCGGAGTGCTTTGGCCTTCTGGTAGTAGTTGTACTGAGAGTAAGATGTATGTAACTGTAATGGCCACAGTGACCTCTTTATTTCTTTATTTCTTCACTTCTTGGGTACGTTTGTTATTGCAAAGCCTAGACGTAAATGAAATAACAAAAGAAGAAATTCCGGTGTCCGTGGAAGGATTCGAACCGGCACCCGTTACGTTTGTATGTGTTTGTGTCTGTTTGTGATATTACAAATATAATGACTGCTTGAAATCCAGTATGGATTATGAGAACAATGTAGAGCCAAAAGTTAGAAGATATAGAATAAAGCTGGAGTGACCTTACGAAAGGAAATCTGAACGGTCGATTCTTCTCGGGTGTAGGGCCAGTCAACTACCAGTTAGCTAGTCGTTAAGAATTTTTAAGATCGATTTAATTCGAGATGTTTTATGGGGACCACTTTTTACTAAATATATTTTTTTCATAGGATAAAGAGAAGTTAATTTATGCATTTCAGGAAAAATTATAAGCAATCCTTGAAAATATATTAATCATTCTCTATATATTTTTTCTTGAAAGAATGGACGCATACAATTCTTACGCAATTTCGAATCAGGCTGACTGTTTCGTGCTGGATTACATCTTATTTAGCTACGTTTAACATGCTTTCTTGGGTATGGGAATTCTGTAGCGTTCTACAAACTATGAATAAATTAATGCTTTTCTAATATAATTATCGTTTATCATTCAATATACCGCTTTCTCTCTGTTGACATTTACACTACGAAGTACTTTTTATGTCAATATATTCATTTCATTACCCGTTACCTGATTAAAACATTCTTAAACCTCTATACTGAATTTGTACCGTCATCTTCCATTACATCTTGAAAAAGTATTATTTTTTATATTGATATTCTATCACATCATCGTTATTGTGTTAAAATAATACCGAAAACTTCATGACCACGCCAGTGCAATCTCAAATACACATGGAGTGACCTTAATTACTTCATATAAGATAACAGACGTAAATTGAAATTGCTGTGCGGAAATTTAATTTCACTTTTCCCTAACTACTTTTCTCTTTCCAAAGAGCGCGCTCATCCGCACTAGCGACCCATCCCAAACAAAAACGAAGTTTTCTAATTGTGTTGGCAACTTTCTCCATCCGGATCTTTCAACAATCTGAGCTGATTATCACCAAAGAAAAACTTGAAAAAAAAAGCTTCGTTCTAACATTTATTCAAGTAATGAAATCCACTCGGTCCCCGAAAGAAGGCTAGAAAATAAATGCAGTAAGAAAACTATTGATCTTAATCTCTCTCTCTCTCTCTCTCTCTCTCTCTCTCTCTCTCTCTCTCTCTCTCTCTCTCTCTCTCTCTCTCTCTCTCTCAAAGGCTTCATATTATAAAGAGTTCGTCGCTCTTATTAACAAAAGTCTTGGGAAATTTATTTCACACATGTTCAATAGAATGTTTTCAAGTTCAGTAATGCGATATTTTTTATGGATAAAGATAACTCCTCAAATTCTAAAAGACAAAATTGATTGTTCTCACATCCCTGTTTTTTATTCTTCCGAAAATTCAGTTCCATGTTTTTTCTTCATTTAAAACGGTTTTAATTTCCATCAAAAAGGCGAATGACATCGGCTTACAAGATATACAGTAAATAGGCTGTTTGATTTAGGATAAAGTAGAAGTCTTAACAGAATAGGTTGAAAAAGAATTTACGCTATTTGAAAGGGAACCTTTGAATTAACTTCTGAAAAAAAAATTCTTTTAAGAGACCGCAGGGGTGTATTGCCGTTAGTGCAACTCATGTGGTGCACTGTAGACATTACTAAAGATTGTTTGCAATGTCCTTTAGGCAGGTAGCTGAGTGCTTAGCCTTTTACCGTAGCCTTTTAAGCATTTTGTTAGACTTCATTCATGCTTCCTTTCTTCAGTCTTATGTTCTAAACCTCTAAATATTACTCCTTTAATGCAACTGGGGTTTTCCATCCAGATCCACTTTTAGCTCATTGCACTCAATCTCCTTTATATGCTGGATGTGTTTTTCCTGCTTTCCAACCACTCCAAGTCCCTCTTTTCACTGCCTCAAGCGCTGAATGGTCAAAAGGGTCCCAGTGCTTGGGTTCACAGCCTGAATTTCATAAATTAAACTAAAATGGCTTAAAATCTTTAAGGAAGAAGGCTTCGGTTTCCTTTTAGGAATATAAACGAATCTTACTTCTCCTTGGTAAACATTCCTTAAGTACATAATTATATTCATAGTGAATTTAAAAAAAATGGAGCTAAGAAAAGCCTTTTGGGAGTATCAGTAAGCACTGATTTCACCTCATAATATGGCATAGTCTAACCTAAACGAACTAATGTTAGTAGATATACCTAACTAAACGTCCTGTACTTGTAGGGTGTCCGCCAACAAAACCCCACCCCCCATTACAGTACTTATGCGTTTTGTGTAGTACAGTCAACTAAAAAAATTATACAACATACATAACTCGAATACTGATAATGCTTTTAAGAATATCCCAGCCAGGCAACGCCCCTTAAACACGTGCATCATTAAAAGGAAATAGGAAGTAGTTTTTGCATCCAGTCAACCAAAAATGACGGGAAATATATGACATTCCCCCATATCTTAGGGAAGGAAAGCAAAAGTGTAAAATCTCATCACATCCACTCAAGTTGATGGGCTTTTTTTCATTTAAGAAATAAATCTTAAAACAGGACATTTTTATGGCTCACGATCTTTGATATGTTCCTTTTGATGTCTAACGTCTTTGATCTCTCCCTCCAGTGAATACTTGGCTTAAGCATAAATACCTGCAACGGAGTGTGAAAATACGTTAATTCTCCATTTTTTCGTGAATTCTACGACTTCTTTGGTATGTTTACTTATTTATAATACATATTACTAATATGTTTGGTCGCATCTCTAAATCTTATGAAAAATCTTTTCAGTGTTGAAGGGTAAACATCAGTCATAACATTTCATATCATTACTAATGAAATCTCCATGAAGTGATCACTAAAAAATATGAAATATAAAAGATTCATCATGCCTTGATTTCAGAGATCCTTAAGTATAGGTATTCAAATATACAGTCAATTTTTATTAACAAGCATGCATTTTTACGCCCATGTTTCCGTTCGTAAAAAAGTAACTTATCAATATTTGGAAGTGTAGGTTTTGCTGGATTATTCGCAGTCTAATAGGGCATTAATGTTGAGCGATAGCCAAAACAACCCGTCACTTATAAACAGAAATTGAGGGCACCACAAAGAAATCACAGCTTTCTGTAATCTCACTTGCTTTATTTTACATATCAAACAAATCTGAAAAATAAAAATACTGATTGCTTAATATTTCCAGTAGAAAACGTTTTCCACAATATACAGTATGTTGTACTGATCAGTTTTAATCAAGTTAACTAAGTGCCAATAATACTTATTAAAATTATATATATATATATATATATATATATATATATATATATATATATATATATATATATATATATATATATACATATGCATTGTATCATAATATTTTCCTCGTCATATCATGATAATGAGATGTTCACCACCTCTAGCTCCTAAAATTGACCGACTAACATGACACCACAAGGGACCGTGCTCTCGTTGACATAGAAATTTTATTGGGATATAAAATCACGAGGGAAATTCGCTCGGTAACCGTTAATAGTTATACTCCCAGCGCAACGATGACCTAAAGGACTCGCAAACATTTATATAGCCTACTTTCCAAGGAATAAACCTTATTATGCTGGGTGATGTTTTCGCGATGTGAGAAAATGAGCGATTATATGTAATTTTAAGAATAAAAGTTAATTCATGGAAGGGATTTTGTCTGTTTGTATGGAAGTATCTGGCTCCTATTTTATGTATATTTTATGTATATATATATATATATATATATATATATATATATATATATATATATATATATATATATATATATATATGTATATATATATATATATATATATATATATATATATATATATATATATATATATATATATAGATAGAGAGAGAGAGAGAGAGAGAGAGAGAGAGAGAGAGAGAGAGAGAGAGAGAGAGAGAGAGTCCAGTGTTGCAATAGTTTGTGAATATATATTTCTCCTGAGTATATTATACCTTGGTATTTTATATTATTATTCATAAAAATGATGCAATTTATATATATGTACAAATTCTTTTTATTCAGAGTCAAGTGATTAAAAATATCTTGCATTATTTTTATGAGTAATAATATAACATACCAAGGTATATTGTGCTCAGTAGAAATGTATATTCACCAACTATTGCAACTCTGGAATCTATTTCCCCTCTCTAACAAAATACCCTCCGGAGTTACAACATGCTGTTAAAAGCAATTTTTATCTATTGTATCCCTTACTGTCAATAGTACATTAAACATTAACTCTACACATGCACGTACAGAGACAAAGTGAGGCAGAATTGTCAACTTTATCATAAAAGGTATCATGTATGTTCCATATCTACTGTATACATACACACACGCGTATATATATATATATATATATATATTTTTACAAATATTACTGCTGTTCGCCCTCGTAACTTTTGATTGTAAAAAATATCAGCCTGACTGAGACCGGGAAAGACATTGTCTATATAGGTGCATCTTCAGTTCAAAACCTTACCGTCCCAGAAGGATAGGTAGCATTTAGCCATTTTTTCCCCTATAGGAAAATTCCCATATCAGCCTTAAAATAGGTGGTCCTACTTTTTCCTTTCTACCTGTCTCATGGCGAATGTTTTGAAAACAAGAACGTGGACACCTGGTGGGACTGTTCTGACCTAGGCTCGGTCAGGAACGAGAGAGAAACCAAGCTGGAGAGATAACACGTCCAGTTGGACCTCTTCCCCTTTCTTTGTCTATTATTCTATTAGTGAAGTGAAGAAACAATTGCAAGAACTCCACGTCGGTCGTTGATGCGCACAACGTTCGTCCTAAGGTAAAGTCGCTTTTTGTTCAAAACTTCGCCCATTCTTTTATCCTTTGTTTTCTGTATTTCAAATTTCCTTTGTTCCCTTCAGCCACCACTTACGGTATATGTGTTCACGAAGTCTAGATTAAGTCAAATTATTTTATTGTTAGCTTCAACCCCATTATTCCAGTAAAATACCTAGGATTTAGGTAAGCAAAATCAGGTTAAATCTCGATGCTTTTGTATGCCTAATGTTTGGAAGAACTATTTAAAATCAAATTCATCTCAAATATTCTTTGTTAAGGTTAATAACCCTTAACTGGCGACCTTTGGCTAATTAACGTCTGTCTTTGAGGTTAACTTTTGGCTTCAAGTGACAGGTTACGTGTAATCTTGGTTTGCAGGGCCGTAAAAATTACGTAAATTGAATAATACATGATCAACCAAGCTCCTCACACGTAACATTGGCGAACAGCTTGTTTAGTATAGACCTTCACGCCCGAAAAGGGAGTGAAGGCCCTTTTAAGGGGGAGCTTAAGGACAAATATTACTGCTGTTCGCCCTCGTAACTTTTGATTGTAAAAATATCAGCCTGACTGAGACCGGGAAAAGACATTGTCTATATAGGTGCATCTTCAGTTCAAAACCTTATTCCGTTGGAGAAGGATAGGTAGCATTTAGCCATTTTTCCCCTATAGGAAAATATATCAGCCTTAAAAATAGGTGGTCCTACGGCCCTTTTTCCTTTCTACCTGTCTCATGGCGAATGTTTTGAAAACAAGAACGTGGACACCTGGTGGGACTGTTCTGAAGGCCTCGGTCAGGAACGAGAGAGAGAAACCAAGCTGAGAGATAACACGTCCAGTTGGACCTCTTCCCCCTTTCTTTGTCTATTATTCTATTAGTGAAGTGAAGAAACAATTGCAAGAACTCCACGTCGGTCGTTGATGCGAAACGTTCGTCCTAAGGTAAAGTCGCTTTTTGTTCAAAACTTCGCCCATTCTTTTATCCTTTGTTTTCTGTATTTCAAATTTCCTTTGTTCCCCCTTCAGCCACCACTTACGGTATAAAAAGTCTAGATTAAGTCAAATTATTTTATTGTTAGCTTCAACCCCATTATTCCAGTAAAATACCTAGGATTTAGGTAAGCAAAAATCAGGTTAAATCTCGATGCTTTTGTATGCCTCGCGTCCAAATGTTTGGAAGAACCGTATGCGTTTAAAATCAAATTCATCTCAAATATTCTTTGTTAAGGTTAATAACCCTTAACTGGCGACCTTGGCTAATTAACGTCTGTCTTGAGGTTAACTTTTGGCTTCAAGTGACAGGTTACGTGTAATCTTGGTTTGCAAAGAAAAAAATTGAATAATACATGATCAACCAAGCTCAACATATATATATATATATATATATATATATATATATATATATATATATATATATATATATATATATATATATATATATATATATATATATACATATATGCATATATACATACATACATACATACATACATACATACATACATACATACATACATACATACATACATACATACATACATACATATATATATGTATATATATATATGAATATGAATATATATGTGTGTGTGTGTTTGAGAAAGAGAGTGATTGAGAGAAAGAGAATTGTCTGAAATCTTTTCCAGTAATTTTTTAAGTTTCTGTTTAAAAATATAGAATGCTATTCAAAATAAATAGGATTTAAAATGACTCGTCGTTAATAGTGGTATAAAAATGAAAACAACAATCGCTAAATCATAAACCGCCTGCAACCTTTTTTCTTGGTATTATTTCTCCCGTTTGTGTTGTAGCTTCCATCGTTCTTTTTTATCATGGTCTAGCTATAGCAGAGCGCACTATTACAAAGACTCTGTAAAGAAAAAAAATAAGCAATTAACATTGAACCCTTCGCTATATATCAGAGCTTTATGAATGATTGATGCATAAGAATAATGAGATTTTTTCCTTTCTAAAACTTTCCTAAAAGCATACTGTAGCAGCCAGAAAGTTTAACATTTCTTCAGATGTATAATTAAAAAAAAAAAATTCTCCCATTTGGCAGACCTTACCGGTAATTGGGATGCACTAGAGTTTCGGCGTTTCTGGAAATTTTCCTTTTTCGGTAGAAATACTCGAAGCTTCGTTGCAGGATCTTGTATTGAGGTTTCCTCCAGTTTGTTCGTTTGTGAAAGTTTAGTTACGTCTTTCGCAAACTTTGATATGGAAAAGGCTGCTGCTGTCTGGCGTTCCAGTACTCCTGGTTTATTTTGAAAACCATGTACTGTATTGTCAGTATTCCAGTTATACATAAATACTTTATATATATATATATATATATATATATATATATATATATATATATATATATATATATATATATATATATATCAATTATATATATACTGTATACACACACACACCCAATGTATATATATATATATATATATGTATGTATATATATATATATATATATATATATATTTCATATATATACATATATATATATCAATTATGCATATATATATATACTGTATACACACACATACCCAATGTATATATATATATATATATATATATATATATATATATATATATATATATATATATATATATATATATATATATATATATATATAAAACTAAAGAGAAAATTCTAAACAAAGAGAAAATTCTCACTACGATAACAGCAGATTAGGATTTTTTTTTCAGAAACTTGTGTCAGATATCTAAGTATCCATTTTGGAAAACCTTGATAAAGTTTCCACTGATGCAAGAATCTCTCTCTCTCTCTCTCTCTCTCTCTCTCTCTCTCTCTCTCTCTCTTCCTCCATATAAAAAATTTAACTGCATTTTGATAATTTCAAGTCTCCGTCAGCCTTGTTTGAGGAAATAATTTTATTTCGAAGGAAAATTCATCATTGACAAGAAATCGTGGACTCGGGATGGAATAAGTCTAATCGTGGAAATCGTTGGTTTCAAAAATTATTGTACATTTTCGTGTGTTTTCATTTGGACTTAATAAAATGATTGGATAGCTAAGGGAACGAAGAAAATCAGAATCAATTTGAAGGATTATTGGAAATTCTGAAAGATTGTTTATCGTCTTGCAAGTATGAAGAAATGTCGGAACGTCGTTTGAAGAGAAGGATCTGTTGCCTTCTGAAGAATTTTCATAATTTCTTTAATTTTTTTTTTCATATTTATATTCCTACAAGCATTCGTCAAGTATAAGCAAGTGCAACATGTGATTACTATAAAAAAAACTCCCCCATTTGCCAGACCGTTACCGGTAATTGGAAATTGGAAATTTGTAGTTTCGGCGTATCCGGAAATTTTCCTGTTGCTGTAGAAATCCTTGAAACTTCGTTGCAGGATCTCGTCATGAAGTTTCCTCGAGTTTATTCGTTTGTAAAAATTCAATTACGTCATTCCTCTGGATTCGGAAACTTTGATATGGAAAAGGCTGCTGCTCTCTGGCGTTTCAGAACTCGTGGTTTGTCTTATAAAAGTATAATCAGTATTCCAGTTATGCATGAATACATATATAAATGTATGCATGCAAATAAATGAACATGCTGTTTAGTTATAGCATATCATCCATACGTACCATGCTACAAAGAATATACACTGAGATTATATATATATATATATATATATATATATATATATATATATATATATATATATATAAATATATATATATATATATATATATATATATATATATATATATATATAATATTTATATATATATATTTATATATATATATATATATATATATATATATATATATATATATATATATATATATATATATATATATATGCTGTGAAATATTTTCTGTTACAGCAGAATTCCATCAAATATAAGGGAGCCCTCAAAAACGCCAAAATGTGGAAAATAAAGGCTAAATTCTTTCATGTCTGGGTATCCTTTAAGGAAAAGCTTAGTGAAGTTTCCATTACTGCGAGAATCTCTCTCTCTCTCTCTCTCTCTCTCTCTCTCTCTCTCTCTCTTTAAATAAGAGAGTTCATTGCTTTCTGATAATTTTCAAGTCTCGGTCAATCTCATATGAGGAAACACTTTTATTTCGACACAATATTCGTCAGCGGCAAGAAACCTGGGAATCGGGGTGGATTAAGTCTCGTCGTGGAAATCGTTATAGTTTTTATCAGTTATTGAATATTTTTGTATCTTCTCTTTAGGGCTTACTTAAGTGAATGGCAACAGGGAGAACGAAGGAAACTGGAATCGATTCGAAGGAATATTGGAAATTTTGAAGACTCGTTCGTCCTTTTGCAGCTGCGAAGAAATTTGCTTGAAGATAATAATGCTGTGTTTTTTATCTAGAGAATTTTCTTCATTTTCTTTATTATTTGTCATACTTATATTCATACATGGCTACCCCAGAAACATAAAAGTGTAACATTTCAGTGGTAAATAAAAAAAAAAACCCTATTTGGCAGACCGTTACCGGTAATTGGGACGGTCAGAAATTTCGGAATTTTTCTGTCGCTGTAGAAATCCTTGAAACTTCGTTGCAGGATCTCGTCATGAAGTTTCCTCGAGTTTATTCGTCTGTAAAAATTGAGTTGCATCTTCCTCTGGATTCGTAAACTTTGATATGGAAAAGGCCGCTGCTGTCTGGCGTTTCAGAACTGGTTTTCACTAAATAGTATATAAAAACAGTATTCCAGTTACGCTTGAATATATATATGTAAACCTAAAGGAAAAATTCTCACTACGGTTACAGTAGATTAAGTATATTTTCAGAAACTTTTTGCTTGATATAGAAGTATCCATAAATATCCATTACGGAAAAGCTTGAGAAAGTTTACATTAATGCAAGAATCTCTCTCTCTCTCTCTCTCTCTCTCTCTCTCTCTCTCTCTCTCTCTCTCTCTCCATAAATCTCATATAATTAAACAGTTTTATTTTGAGGCTTAATTCCCATTTGCAAGAAACCGTGTAATCGGAATGGAATAAGTCTCATCGTGGAAATATTTGTAGTTTTTATCAATTCTTGAATTCTTCCAAGCCTTCTCTATTGGACTTACTAAGGTTAATGGGCAGCTATGAGAACGAAGGAAACTGGAAAAAATCCGAAGGAACGTTAGAGGTTCTAAAGGATAGTTCATCATTTTACAAGCACGAAGAAATGTAGGTTGAAGATGATAAAGGTGTTTTTTATCTTTAGAATTCTCTTCATTTTCTTTATTATTTGTCACATTTATATTCCTACATAAATGCCCCAGACACATAGAAGTATAACAGTTCAGAGGTAAATAGAATAACTTCCCCATTTGGCAGGCCGTTAGCGGTAATTGGGATGTTCAGAAATTTTGAGTCTGGAGTTTCTTGAAATTTTCCCTCTTCCGTAGAAATGCTCGAAGCATCGTTGCAGGATCTCGTCATGAAGTTTCGTTGCGTTTATTCATTTGTAAAATGTCAATTTCGCCTTTCCTCTGGATTCGGAAACTTTTATATGGAATAGGATTCTCTCCTGTGGCGTTTCAGAACTCGTGGTTGTCTTAAAAAGTATACGCCATATTCCAGTTATATTTAAGGACACATGCAGGATGAATATATATATATATATATATATATATATATATATATATATATATATATATATATATATATGAACGTGCAGTGTTGTTATATAAAGCATATCAACTGTTCATTACATACAATGAAGACATACACCCTCACACACATATGTATATATATATATATATATATATATATATATATATATATATATATATATATATATATATATATATATATATATATATATATATATATATATTATACATACACATATACACATATACTTCTTAATGCGGTTACTGTAGATTATACATTTTTTTTTTCAGAAATTTGTCTTGAATACCTAAGTATCCATTGGGGAAAAGCTTGGTAAAGTCATATAAACCCAGTAATTCTCTCTCTCTCTCTCTCTCTCTCTCTCTCTCTCTCTCTCTCTCTCTCTCTCTCTCTCTCTCTCTCTCTCTCTCTCTCCCCGTGTAAAGGAAAAAAGTTAATTACATTCTGATAATTTTCAAATCTCCGTCAGGCTCATATGAGGGAACATTTTTATTTTGAAGCAAAATTCCTCAGTGTCGTGAGACCGGGGAATCGAGATGGAATAAGTCTCATCGTGGAAATCGTTTTACTGAAGTTTTATCATTTGTAGGAAATTTTTGTTTCATATCTTCAGGGCTTACCGACGTAAATGGGTGGCTAAGAGAACGTAGGAAATTGGAATACACTCCTCGGAGAAATATCGGAAATTGTGACGAATCGTTCATCGTTTTGCAAGTGCGAAGAAATGTCGGTGGAAGACAATAATGCTGTGCTTTTTATCTTTGGAATTTTCATTATTTTCTTTATTATTTTACACATTTCTGTCTTCTGTGAGTGATGCTCGAAAATGAAGAACAAGTAAAATAAACATTTGTCGAGGCTCGATGAAAATTTAATATGATAATATATTAAACTTTAGAGGCGACAGAACCTTACTAAAGTAACTCCATATATTAGATGAACTGAATGGGTAAAAGAAACACACTTTTATGGAATCTTACTTTCTCGATAAACCCAGCAGGGATAAGGAATTTTAGAATATCCAAGACTTTCTTAGTTGTTCATTTCTTACGTTATTGTCAAGATTTATGAAAAAAAATCATTTTTTTTAAAGTTACGTCTCGTGCAGTATAGCAAGAGATGTCACTTTGCCTCCAGGTACACGAGTTTAAATGAAAAAGCTTTAATGGAAAATGGGCGGGAAAAAGGTCTTTCTCTGTCTCTCTCTCTCTCACACACACACACACACACACACACACACACACACACACACACACACATGCACACAGAAACACCAAGGTTTCTACTTAAAGGAGAGATAAAAAAAAAAAATCGGAGTATAACACAAATGAATAAGTTGGTGCAAGTAACTACCTGTCAAAAATTTCTCAAGGAAGGACTAGGAGATGACATACACACAGACACACATAGACACAAACACATATTAAACAGGGTATGCACTCTTTGATTAAGTTGCGAATATATTTAACGACAAAATGAAAAAAATAAGTAATTGCTCTCTCTCTCTCTCTCTCTCTCTCTCTCTCTCTCTCTCTCTCTCTCTCTCTCTCTCTCTCTCTCTCACACACACACACACACACACACACACACACACACACACACACACACACACACACACACACGTATACCACTGTGCATGAGACTCTTGGTTTGCTGGGAAAGATATCTGGTAATTAAATGCTCAATAAATTTCATCTCTGTCTGTCTGTCTGTCTTGATCGAAGGCCAAAATATTGTAAAAGTTTCTTTGGTCTTCTTCTAAGGCAAACTAATTTATAAGAGACTTGGGCTGTCTGTCTGTCTGTCTGTCTCCTACCAAACCTGTCAGTGCAGAGACCGGGACAAGGAAAGAGACGAGATAGGATAAAAAGGGAATTTGAAAAGATGGAGAAGAAGAATCACTTTCGTTATACAAGTGGTTCCTTTTAAAGAGTCTTGGCTGAGGTTACCCTGGAACGTTTGGTAACCAGGAGTGATTGTTGAATATAGTGTTTCATTTCTACTGAAGCACAATCCTTCAGGGTGGTCTATACGTACAGATACATTTTATATATACACTAAGTTCCTCATTGGACTTGTGAGTATCACTCATTTATATACTTTGCTGGTCCCGTTATTCTCCAACCGGCCAATGAAGAATTAGACGAATTTATTTCTGGTGATAGAAATTAATTTCTAGTTATAATTTATTCCATAATAAGCTGTAAATCCCGTTATATAGGTAACCAATTGGTTATAACCATGTAAATGATTCTAATATTCAGGCCAGCCCTATAGAGCTGTTACTCAGCTCAGTGGTCTATTAAACTAAGGTATACTTAACTTATATATACACTCATTTATATACATTTATAGATATATATGTGTGTGTGTTTATTATATTGTTGACTCGGGCTTGATTCCATTACTTTAAGCTTAAGGAGTGACTAAACAATAACCGAATTCAAATTCGCATTCTTAAATCTTCCCCGATGCCCAGTGGCAGTTAGGCTAATCAAAATGAACTGTATTAATTAGAATGTTATGATGGCATCCAGCTTTCCAGCTGATAAGGATTGCTAAAGGATTTAGTGAGGTTTTGATCAATTAAGAACCCTTGAAGAGAATTGGCATCCTTGATGAATTACGCTGTATCTTCTGCCAAAAAAAGATGGTTTATAAGACGCAAAAAATAATAATTTATTTTTTTAATATTGTCATTATTCCTATCGATTAACCTTGGTATGCAATTTCCACCATCTTTTTTCTGCTTCCTGAATGTTTAACCCTCGATATTTGCGTGGGCAAAGGTATTTTTACATTTTTCTAATATAAATATTTTGCCGTGGCATAGTGCTTGATATTCTGATAAAACTTATCGAGTTAGATATCTCAAATCCTTAAATTTTATGCACTAATTATAGACAGTAACAAAGGCAGAGTTAAATATATGACTGAGAAAACTCAGATTAAACTAAATAAAAGTTTTATTTAACTCTCTGTACGCGTCTTCTCACAATTCCCTTATTTGAATTTGGCAGCTCTTTATCATTTATTTCGTGGTGCCAGCGATACTTGACCCTCCTAATCTTTTCTGTATACCCAAAAGGACCTTTCATATTTTGCTGATAGCCCGTGTATATCTAAAACCTTTTAGCTATATTTATGTACGTAATATACTATACTTGCTCTTTAGTCATTCGCCATGTTCCTTCAAATATGGGTATGTGTGTTTTCATTAATGCAATATCCAGGGTTGGAATATTTACACATCCGGAAGCTTGCTTATTTTATTTCATCTTAAAACGTTTAATTTGCTTATTTAGATAAAACTTTTCCGGAGAACTAAAAAAAAAAAAAAAGGAGGCCACGAGAAAGACGCTTATTATGAAAACATGAAAATTCTACAGGTATCCTTATCAGCAGCCATCAGATGTACGTTAATAAACAATCATTCTATGCTTGGTAAACGTTTCGGATGACTTTCAAGTTTTGTCAACGTCGAAGTTCGATTTCCGAAGAACGGATTCTTTAAATCTTTTTCCAGCTGCAGACCTGGTGAAACGAATCATTTTCACCGGCCGAATATTCAGAGCGGCGTGCAAAACGAATGACGGAACTTTACGCGTCGCTTCGCTAACTCAGCGGGAAGCTATGAGCAAATACACTTTATTGCTGTAATTAGGAAACAACTGGAAATCATTTGTTGAAAGCAGATCTGCCCTGAGGCTAGATTACGTTTCAACAATACCGAACAGTACAATACAGCACCGAGGGACATTTATTGTTGGTTTCATACCCAGTGGCGCAATGATAATAGAACAGATCTTATAAATGTACAGTAAGTGGTTATCTGTTTCAGAGCACTAGATTTATGGCAATTGTCTCTGAGGCAATTCTCGGCGATATCTCCCTGGGATCTTTCAGAGCATTTTATGATTTTAGAAATATAAACCTGCATTGTAGATGCGTTGTATAGTATATTTTTGTAACTAAGAAAACAAGAAATAAGAAAAACTCAACTCTTCTAGAATATTAAACTAAACTTTTTGAGTAATCAAAAGGCGACCTTTTAGCCAATTGTGATTCAAAAAATCTCCAAGTTTTTTTTAAGGTCTGCGCCGCATGATTAGTGCGTATTGTACTTTAGGAACCGGATTCAGATGAAAGGGATTTTCGAAATAAACTGTCATTTAACCGTAACGATCATTAAACTCGTAACAATCGATTGAATTTTTAGTGGTTTTCCTTCTAAATTCCTGTCATTTTTTGCATGCTCATTGTGCAATGAAGTTGGCCGTTAGCCGCGCGTAACAGAATTTTCGGAAAAGTATTTTGAATTGGAAGAATAAACCAAGATTTAACGCCAAATTCGATTACATGGCTTAACCAACGTTTATCAAAGTTACCGCTACTCAAACCGCTACTCAAACGTTAATGCTGATATTCTATTTGAAGATGAATGTGGTTTCTTTTGGGCAAAAAGTATGAGTATTATCAAATATATCTTCTGCGCTAGCTGCCAGAATATTCATTCTGTGATATCTAACCAGTGTTCTTTTACCTGAAATTCGGCCAAAATTAATCTTGCACTAAAGACGATTCACTTGTCGTGAGTCGAATATTTTTTTCCCAGTTTCATAGATTTTATAGTTGTGTGAGATATACAATGGATATATGAACAAAAGACACTCTTACATTCCCATGTGTATGTATTATATGTATATATATATATATATATATATATATATATATATATATATATATATATATATATATATATATTATATATTTATATAATATATATATATATATATATATATATATATATATATATATATATATATATATATATATATGTATATATATTTATATATAATGTTGATTTTCCTAATTTCCAGTAATCTGAAAACATTTGGTATCTATGTGTGTTTTATAAATATTTGAATAATACCGTATATTAGATTGTTCTGAATTGGACAACCTTTGGCACCCCTGTTCTGAAATATACTCCTCTATGAGATTTTCATGGCACTCTTAGCTGACTTTTTGTACGTCCCACATAGATCCCATGACCACTTCTGGGGCAAATATATTTATACACAAATATTTATATATATATATATATATATATATATATATATATATATATATATATATATATATATATATATATATATATATGTATGTGTGTGTGTGTGTGTGTGTGTGTGTGTGTGTGTGTGTGTGTATATAAGCTTGTATTTTTCTGCATGTGTATATAACTATGGAATTAATCAACACAACGATTATGGCACGTTGGGGATTTTATCAGGAATTTGTCCTAACATCTAAGTATCTGTTAGTTTTTTTTCTTTCTCTCTTCATATAAACAGAAAAAGTTAATAAGATTTTGATGATTTTCAAAAGTGTCCGTCAATCCCAAATGAGGAAGCAATTTTATTCTGAAGCAAAATTCCTAAGTGGCATTAGGCCGGGAAATCGGGATTGAACAAGTCTCTTCGTGGAAATCGTTGTAGTTTTTATCAATTATTAAGAATTTTCTTGTCTTCCCTTTTGGACTTTCTGAAGTGAATGGAAACTAAATTAACGAAGAAAATTGGAATAAAATCGAGGGTATGTTGGAAATTCTGAAGGATCGTTCATAGTTTTGCAAATACGAAGAACTGTTGGTTGAAGAGAATGCTACTGTAATTTATATATTTTTAAATTTCATCATTTTCTTGATTATTGTTAATATTCCTCATATGAATATTCTCCGTTTTGCATGCATCCAAAACTGTTAGTTGAAGAGAAGGATGCTGTAATTTATTTTTATTATTATCCCTTTCTTGATTATTCCTCGTATTTATATTCATAGAGGCATTCCCATGCTACAAGAAAGTGCAACATTTCTATGGTATCAAAATCTAAATAAAAAAAAACCTATTTGCTAGACCGTACCGATAATTGGGATGCACAGAAATTTTGAGTTTTGGCCTTTCTCGAAATTTTCCTTTTGCCGTAGAAACCCGTGACGCTTCGTTGCCTGAACTCGTCTTGAAGTTTCCTTGAATTTATTCGTTAGTAGAAATTCAGTTGCATCCTTCCTCTGGATTCGTAAACTTTGATATCGAAATTCCTTTTGCACTTTGTACGAAGGAATGCCGGCTGTGTTTTTCCTATTGCGTTTTAATAATGTTCTTTATTAATTTTCATATTTTTGTGTTCTGTGATGGATTCGAGATATAAAGAAGAGAAAAATAAATATTTGTCAAGATTAAAACAGTAGAACTATTTTACCCGATGTAAACTTAAAGTGATATCCAAGCTTTAGAGGCGACAGAACATTAATAAAATAACTTCATATATTAGATAAACTGAATGAGAAAAGGAATCATACTTTTATGGAATCTTACTTCCTTGGAAAAGACAGCTATGCAAAGAAAATTTTGGAATATGCAAGTCGTTCTTAGTTATTCATTCCTCACGCCATCGACAAATTTATGAAATAAATAATTTTTTTTTAAAGGCACGATTCAGGCAGTATATCAAGAGATGTCATTTTGCCTCAGGGTACAGCGAGTTTAAATGAAAAAACTTTAATGGAAAACGACCGGAAAAAGGTCCCATGGAAAATATGACAATAAACTCTCTCTCTCTCTCTCTCTCTCTCTCTCTCTCTCTCTCTCTCTCTCTCTCTCTCTCTCTCTCTCTCTCTCTCTCGTACATACATGTATAAAGAGAGCAAGACTAAGGTTTATTCCTAAAGGGAAATGTAATAAAAAAAAAGAATATCGAAAAATAAAACAAAAGTATAATTTGTTAAGCAAGGACACGGAGATAACTCACAAACGCGTACAAACCTATCAAACAGGGCATGCAATATTTGACTCGGTTGGAAAGATGTTTCAGTGCAAAATTCCAAGTAAATTTCTCTCTCTCTCTCTCTCTCTCTCTCTCTCTCTCTCTCTCTCTCTCTCTCTCTCTCTCTCTCTCATACACACACACACACACACACATGAAATAGTGTATGAGATTCTTGATTTACTAGGAAAGATATCTGGTAAATGCTGCAATAAATTTCATCTTTGTCTGTATGTCTCTCTGCCTTGATTTGCTCAGGTCGAAGGCCACATATTGGAAAAGTTTCTTTGGTCTTCTTCGAAGGCAAACTATAAGACAAACTTGGGCTGTCTGCCTCTCTGTCTCTTACCAAACGTGTCCGTGCAGGTACAACTGGGACGGGGAAAAAGCCGATAAAGAATGAAAAAGGGAATTTGAAAAGATGGAAGAGAAGAATCACTCCCCATAAAAGTCATTTCCTTTTTAAAGAGGCTTGGCTAAGTTTTTACTTCCTGGAACGTTTGAGAGCCAGGAGTGATTTGTCGAATATAGTTTTTTTTTATTTCCACTGAAGCCAAATCCTTCAGGGTGCTTTGTACATTCAGACATACATTTCATATAAACATACACACACACATATATATACATATACACATACTGTATATATGCATGTTTGTATATTTTTAAGACGGGCATGATTCCATTTTCTTACGGAGTGGAAAACCATATTCATATTCATACTTTTAAATCTTCATGGATGCACATTGACAATTAGGCTGGTTAAAATGAACTGTGTTAATTAGAATGTTGTAATGGTATTCACTTATCAACTAATAAGGATTGCTTAAGTATTAGGGAAGTTTTGAGAAATAAACAGCCCTTGAGAAGAATTACGCTGTATTCTTTGCCAGAAAAGATGATTTATAAAATACATCATCGAAAAAGATGAAAATGTGTGTAAAAAATAATTCATTATTATTATTATTATTATGATGATGATTATTATTATTATTATTATTATTATTATTATTATTTATTATTATTATCGATTAAGCTTGGTATTTGTCATTTCAATCACCCTTTTCTGTTTCTTGAATGGTTAAACCTCGGTATTTGCTTGGACAAAGTTACTCTTCATATTTTTTTTAGATATTGTGTACATTAACTTCCCAAGTCACAATCATGACATATTTTTTCAGATATTGTGGGAAATTTATTCATATATATTAAAAATGTTTTGCCGTGATTTAGGCAAAATCAAAAATCAATGAAAGATGACTGCCTTATGACAATCTGATCAAATTTAGAGTTACATATCTTGAGTTCTCATATTTGATGACCTAACTGAAGCCAATAAAAAAATAAAAATGAAAGAGTTAAATATTTGTCCTTAGTAAAGAATGAAAACTCAGTGTTGCCGATGCGAAACTTGACCTTGATCTTAGGTCAAAAGTTGTAGCACGTTCTCTTCGCCCCTCCTTCAGACAATTCTAATTTTTTTAATTTGACAGCTCTTTATCATTTGTTTCGTGGTTCCAGCAATATTTGCCACTAGCAACCTTTACTTTATACTACAAAAGGATCTTTTCCTATCTGTTTAAGAGTTCATGTATATCTAAAAACTATTACATATATTTACTACTGTGCTATACTATTCTTGCTATTCAGTAATTCGCCTTGTTCTTTCATCTGTGGACGCGTGTTTACATGACATAATAAAAGTGTTGGGATAATTACAATTAATCAGGAAGCTTGGTTATTTATTATCAGTCTCAGAATATTTTAATTTTGCTGATTCGGATGAAATGTTTCTGGGTCATTTAAAAGAAGGACGTCACCTTATGAAATAATGGTGAGACTTCTACAGATTTGCCCGTCAACAGTCAACGAATTTACTTGAGTAAACAATCATCTTCTACACAGTAAACGCTTGTCATGATTTTATGTTTTGACAACGTTTAACTTCTCTTGAAGGACGAATTCTTTAAATCGTTTTTGCTGCAGTAGACCTGATAAGCGACGTGCAATATGGATGACGAAACTTCATACGCTAACTTGCTGGGAAACTGACAGCAAACGCACTTTATTGTTGTAATTAGGAAACAAATGAGGAAAGTATTTGTGGAAAGCAATTCTGCCTCAAAAGTAGAATACTTTTCAATAAAACCAAACAGTACAGTTCAGCAGCGACAAAGTTTTGTTGTTTATTTCATGGCCAGTGCAGCGTCGAAGGTAAAATATTAAAACAACTCTTTAGAAGTTAAAGAGCTAATCGGTTTAAATCACTAGATATTGTAATAAGAATAAACCAGTAACCTGTTATTGGTTTATCTCCGTAGATTACTTCTGAGCCATTTATGTTCAAAGGACTAGGAACCTGCTTCTAGATGCCCTGTCAATATTTAACGTATAAAACAACAAGAAAAAAATGCCAGAGCTTCGAGACTATATAACAAGACCTTTTGAGTAATCAGAACGCAGTATTTCAGCCAATTTTGATTTCAAAATCTCCACGACTTTCTGTTAAAATCTGTGTTGTATGATTAGCACATACTGTATTTCAAGAACGGGATTCATAATGAGAGGGATATTCGACGGGATTCAGATGAGAGGGATATTCGAAGCATACTCTCGTTATACCACAATGTCCATTAAACTTGTAACGATCGATGTTGTGGTAGAGCAATGAGGGCAAATGATGACTGAAGCCCATTACCTTTGCCTCTTAATAATTGGTCGAGTTTTCATTTTTTTTTCCTTTTTGTTTTCTTGATTTCTTTTACCTTTCCAGTTTTCAATGCAGTTTACCGTTACTTCTCCATAAAAAATTGTTTGGGAAAAATAATTTGAACTGAAAAATTAATCAAAGATATATCGTCAAACTTGATTATGTTGTTTGACTTTCGTTTGTGAAAGCTACTGCTACTCAGATGTTAATGCCGATATTTTGTTTGAAGATGAATGTGGTTTCTTTTAAGCACACACGATGTCCTTTTTTTCTGAAACGCAGTCTAAGTTAATCTTAAAGTTAATCTTACACCAAATACGATTCACTTCTCAGTAAATCTTATATTATTCCATGGTTTCATAGTTGGTCGTGTTGTGTGAGATACACATGGATATATGAAAAGAGTACAGACACATATACCCACACACACACACACACACACACACACACACACACACACACATATATATATATATATATATATATATATATATATATATATATATATATATATATATATATATATATATATATATATATATATATATATATATTATATGGGTGTGTCTCTGGGTGCGTGCGTGTTTTGTTGATACTAAGAGATTCATTTTGCAATTCAGTAGTCAAAGTTCGGTGATTGTTCCTTTCAGCTTTTATTTCTGTTGCCAAGGTGTAGATTAAACTATTCTTTCTGCTTTCCCGCCACCTCCTCCCAGAAACCCACAAACCTTCCATTCTTGATGAGACATTTCTGTTGCACCTTTCAAGGTTTAGCCTCTATTTTCTTTCCCTTATTTCTTTTCTGTTTGCTCTGCCTGGTATGAACAAGAGGCTCTTCGTCGTCTTGACATTAACATTTTAAAAAACTGTTTTGAAATCTGTCGCTGTGTTTCCAGTTTTCTTGAATTTGAAATTGATTTCGTCGTTAGCTTCCATAACCTCATAGGTTTCGAGTTTTCCAGCTGTCTTTCTTAGTGTAAAATTAAGCTTCTCTGAGTTTATGATCGTCATTTCCTTCTCAGATAAAGAAACCCTTTGTGAAGTGAGCTACCATACAATTCCAGAGAGTAGGTTGTACTAGGAATTAAAAAAGGATATATATTGTTTTTACTGAGAGGACGAAAATTCTGAATTATGTTTTGCAGGAAACTAAATACAGATTTATATCGAACGACCAAAGTAAGATAAAGATATAATAGATTCGTCAGCGGAGATTTATCCAGACAGATGTTCAGCAGATCGAGAAGTGCGATGATTTTAAAAGGAAAGCAGTCTCGGCTTGCGCTAGTTCCCCAAAACTTTATCTCTGCTTTTGAATTCCCCATATCAAGGGAATCATACATTTACATACTTATGTGGCTTTCAACACCAGAGGCCTCTGTTGTTGGCGTTGGATATCTCGAATCTGAATGATCAGAGCGTTTGTGTTCTGAAACTCTGGAACCAAATAAGAATATTACTGGCTCTGGGCTCATTTTATGGATGTTTTGTTCATTTAATATCAGCTAAAAGAAGTTTTGCTTCCCATAAAGAAGGAGGTCTGTTAGGTAAACTTGCTGTTGTATATTGAAAAAGTAATGCAGTATATGATAAAAGGAAACTTCTAGGTTACATGAAAGTTTAAAATAACATTATTTATTTTATACAAACGTAGGCATTTTGAGTATAAAGAGAATACGAAGCATTTCACACATAAATATTACTTTTTTTTATTCAAGCTTGTAAAGAAGAAGTCATTTGCAAATTTCCTTCAGTGGAAACAAACATTAAAAAATAGCTTCGACCTATAGAGAACGTTAATCATAATTTGTAAAAATGATGGTAAAACAATGAAACTGCCGTACAATTTAAAAATATTGCCATAGGGAATATAATGCCATAATAATATGGTATTTAAAATATATAATATATATATATATATATATATATATATATATATAATTTATATATATGTATATATATATATATATATTATATAGTATATATATATATATATATATATATATATATATATATATGTGTGTGTGTGTGTGTGTGTGTGTGTGTGTGTGTGTGTGTATACATACAATCATGGAGCTACAAATGTCGCTTAATATCAAATTCACGCTACCTCGGGAATATCTCCGATGGAGAATTATCACCGAAGGGGAATTTATAAATGATAAATGGATTGGTACTGCCGGGTCACGAACCCTCGACACAGAACTTATCCAGCAACTCCAGTCGACGTTACCACTGAGTTATTTCGTATACACATACATATATGTGTATATATACATATACAGTATATAATATATATATATATATATATATTTATATATATATATTTATATATATATATTTATGTATATATATATATATGCATATATGTATATATATGTATGTATGTATGTATGTATGTATATATGTATGAATGTATGTATGTATGTATTTATGTATAAATATAATATGCATATACATATATATATATATATATATATATATATATATACAGTATATAATATATATATATATATATATATATATATGTATGTATTTATGTATAATATATATATATGCATATTCATATACATTTATATACATATATATATATATATATATATATGTATATATATATATATATATATATATATATATATATATATATATATATATATATATATATGTATGTATGTATGTATGTATGTATGTATGTATGTATGTATGTATAATATGCATATACATTTGTATATAAATATATATATATTATATATATATATATTTATATATATATATATATATATATATATATGTGTGTGTGTGTGTGTATATATACATTCACATAATGTACAGGGTGTTTCAAAATTAGAGCCCCCTCTACAGCATAAACTAAAATTGATAAGGACAAAAACAAAAATAATCAGAAAAGGTATTTATTTAAGTTTCTCTCTGAGTATTTAATGTTTTGTGTGGCCTCCATCTGCCTGTACCACAGCCTGCATTCTTGAGGGGTATGATTTCAGCAAATCGCAAAACAGCTGAGACTCAAACTCCATTTCCCTCAGCACTTTCAGTCACCTCTCTCTTCGCAGGTCGTCGAGGCTTGGCATACCATCATAGTTCACTGTGCGTGCTTCAACACGATCCTTTAAGATACTACCAATGTTTTCACACGCATTAAGGTCAAGGGAGCTACCTGGAAATTCTCTTGACGAGAAGAAATCGATAACACTGTTTGGAAGCAGCTCCTGTGTCTGAAGAGCCTTGAAACATGGTGCCTTATCATGCAAAAGTGTGACTTCTTCAACAGATAACACATTTTCAGGATCTTTGAGGAAAGGAAATACTCCACCAGTAAGCACAGTTTCTCTGAAGTATTCGCCATTCCATGACTGTCCTTTTTCTTTGATGATCCACATTAACCATTTGGCTGTGAAACAGAGAAAAATTCCCGAACATTCAGGAAATTTCACAACTTGGCGATAGCACAGGTCATCGCTGATATCATCCAACTTTGCAGTCCAAATGATGTCATTTTTATGATTTGGCTTCCTGACTGTGTAAATGAAGAATTCATCTGATGCGGCAACATGGAGAAAGTCAGCTTCATCCCAATCTTTAAGAAATGAACCACAAAGCCATGCACGGTCTTCTCTCTGTTGCTGAGTGATGTTGGGCTTGCTGATAACATGAAATGGCGTGATACCAGATTTTTTCAACTCACGATATACAGCAATATAACTTCTCTTCTTTCCCCTTTTTGTTTCTGGTTCAAGCCCCAATTTACATAAAGACTTTCTTGGCCTGCCCACTGCCTCAGCTATGATGTCTTTTGACTCCTGATAAAGGACTTCAGGCCTTCCAAGATTCTCACTCTTTTCGCGATGATAGTCATATGGATTTTTGTTCGAGTTTCTTTTAACAAAGGATTCATCTCTTTTAATGTATTGTGCTATCCAGGAACGTGAAATGAAGGGTGCGCCAGCATTCCTGGCCTCTTTGAAGGTTGTATCCTGGATTTGGTCAATCCATCTGATTTCCTCTGAGTCGTTAGCCATGGCTGTACCTAACTCCGTCACTCAGTCTGAAAATACAAAAAATGTAAAATGAAAAATAACTTAATAGAAGTTTAAAATAATGTACTTGGAGATAGGCTATAGCAGAATGCTTCATAACTTTCCATTTGTTCTGTGGACGGGGGGAGGCTTTTATTTCTAAACACCCGGTATAGATATAGATATGTGTATAGACATACACACACACACACACACACACACACACATATATATATATATATATATATATATATATATATATATATATATATATATATATATATATATATATATATATATATATATTAGAACTGTACGTATTTTGCTCTTGAAGGTCGTCTCTCAGATAACAATTTATAAGGATACTTTCCGTTTATTCATGTTAACATGTTAAAATACATCAAAATGCTAATTTCCAAAAATTAAGGTACGAGTTAAACTATTGAGATCGGAGGTTAACCAAATAAAAAATGTCCAAAAAGTTTAAAACTGGAACATCCCATCTCAGTTCGGAACAAAAGGAGAGAAGTGTTTTTGTCTGACAAAAAAAAAAAAAAAAAATCAAAAGCCTTTCTCTGAATTAAAAAAAAATTCCGTTGCAGGTCAAGCCGATTTCAGATTTTTCTAGATTCCCTGTAAAATGGAAACTTACATAATCTTTACTCAGGTTAATTTTGAAGCTTTGTTTATTAATATGTTACCGAGAGCCGCGACTCGATTAAGAAATGAATATTAATGAAATGAATATGAATATACGACGATCAATCTACCTTATATATTTACAGAAACTCAACAATTACATGATCGCTCTCGACAAGGACGCTGTTACTCACCCACACACACACACACACACACACACACACACACACACACACACACACATACATACATATATATATATATATATATATATATATATATATATATATATATATATATATATATATATATATATATATACATGTATATGTGTGTGTGTGTGTGTGTGTGTGTGTGTGAGTATATCACTTATTAATATATGTTAAATTTTTGTACTCTTAATTTTAAATATTAATCCATGAATACACATTAATAACGAATTTAGTTTACCTTGGGAATAACTTATGCCCATAGGAAATTGTATATGATAACAAATAGTGCATCTGCTGCGGTCAAGATTCGAATTTATACCTTATCGGTTTTATCCAGAGGTTTCAGAACCGTATTCAGTTAGCTTAGTGGCTATGTCTCCCTCACCCCTGTATTAAAACCGAGACATGGGTTCGATTCCACGTCAGCGCATATGGACATACCGTATTTGATTCACCGTGAGTGCAAGTAGCCTATTTGCCCTAAGTACTGTATTAATTAAAAGTCGGATAGACGATAATGGTAGTTGCAAAGATAGTGAAGAATAGAATGGAATTAGCAACTTCATCCAACTAGCTTAGTGAATAAGAGAAGTTAACATGTTTTTAGCCACCTGTGTTAGATGGAAGGGGTTATACATATATATATATATATATATATATATATATATATATATATATATATATATATATATATATATATATATATATATATATTCAATCAGTAAGCTACAAACGTCCTTTAATATCCAATTCGCTGTACCTCGGAAATAATATATTTTCATATATGTTACCGAAGGGGAATTTTTTAAGTTCATAGTAAATTCGTCGTCTTGTGGGCTCGAACCAGCGAAGACAAGAACTCAGGACTACAGTGGACGCATTTTAACCCACGCGGCCAGCAAGTGAGGTATAAGTGAATATCGTCTTCCCATATACAAATCGCCCGTCGAACTCAGGTGTTTGTATTTGGAGACGATATTCACCCACCTCTGCCATGCTAACCACGTAGTGCGTTTGTCGCACGCAGCCATATTATGACTTTTTTTATCACATCACCGTGATTCATATTCAATCAGTAAGCTACAAACGTCCTTTAATATCCAATTCGCTCTACCTCGGAAATAATATATTTTCATATATGTTACCGAAGGGGAATTTTTTAGTTGATAATAAATTCACTTATACCTCACTTGCTGGCCGCGTGGGTTAAAATGCGTCCACTGTAGTCCTGAGTTCTTGTCTTCGCTGGTTCGAGCCCGCGAGACCACGAATTTATTATTAACTAAAAATTCCCTTCGGTAACATATATGAAAATATATTATTTCCGAGGTAGAGCGAATTGATATTAAAGGACGTTTGTAGCTTACTGATTGAATATGAATCACGATGATGTAATAAAAAAGTCATAATATGGCTGTTATGCGACAAACGTACTACGTGGTTAGCATGGCAGAGGGTGGTGAATATCGTCTCCAAATACAAACACCTGAGTTCGACGGGCGATTTGTATATGGGAAGACGATATTCACTTATACCTCACTTGCTGGCCGCGTGGATTAAAAAATGCGTCCACTGTAGTCCTGAGTTCTTTCTTCGCTGGTTCGAGCCCACGAGACGACGAATTTATTATCAACTAAAAATTCCCCTTCGGTAACATATATAAAAATATATTTCCGAGGTAGAGCGAATTGGATATTAAAGGACGTTTGTAGCTTACTGATTGAATATGAATCACGGTGATGTGATAAAAAAAAAAGTCATAATATGGCTGCGTGCGACAAACGCACTACGTGGTTAGCATGGCAGAGGTGGGTGAATATCGTCTCCAAATACAAACACCTGAGTTCGACGGGCGATATGTATATGGGAAGACGATATTCACTATACCCCACTTGCTGGCCGCGTGGATTAAAATGCGTCCACTGTAGTCCTGAGTTCTTGTCTTCGCTGGTTCGAGCCCACGAGACGACGAATTTATTATCAACTAAAAAATTCCCCTTCGGTAACATATATGAAAATATATTATTTCTGAGGTAGAGCGAATTGGATATTAAAGGACGTTTGTAGCTTACTGATTGAATATGAATCACGGTGATGTGATAAAAAAAAATTCATATATATAAATATATATATATATATATATATATATATATATATATATATACACAGACATACACATATTTATATATATTATATATATATATACACACACACACACACATATATGTATTACATATATATATATGTATATATATATATATATATATATATATATATATATATATATATATATATATATATATATATATATATATATATATATATATATATATATATATATATATATATATATATATATATTATATATATGCGTGTGTTTATGTTGACATAATGCAACTGACATCAACCATTATCCTCAACTTTTTCATTAAAACATGAACGAAGAAATTATGATTTACTATGAAAGTGGATATCACAAATGGACGTATGACTGACTTTGCTGAATAATAACAAGACTCCTGGGAATTAATCCTATATTCATCCTGTTGAAATTCCTCCGCTAATTGAAAAATTTTTTGAGCAATAAAAAACTGAAATGACCTGCTTTATTGAGAATTGGTGTTTAACGCCTCCATTAAATCTGTCAATTTTAAAACCATTTTTATTTTATTAATCAGGTGAGATGAACTATTGTGGGGGGAGTTTAGGCAGAATTTTACATTTTCATTTTCAGTATATACATTTCAAATCGTAATAATTGTTAAAAAGGAAACTTTTTCATGTTGTAAATTAATTTCCCCTCCTTTTTTTATTAGTTCTATTTATTTTTTTTTCGTTTCAGAAATGTCCAGCTTTCTCAATACTTAGAGGAACATGTAATGATATAAATTTATGTAATGTATTATTAATGCAACTTTTTTTAATATTTCAATATTTCTGCTGCCTAATTTGAAGATTTTCTGTTTTTGTAATAAGCAGCTGTAATTCTTCATTAGATTTCTGGGTTCTGTTTTGAAAGGATTAAAGATTACGTTAATTGCGTTGAGTGGAAATGTGATAAACTTGTAAATCTAATTTTAATTGTGCTAAAAGATGAAGATATCGGTGCATTGGAGTCGTTATATTTTGAAGGACTCTAGAGCGAGAATGGGTGTAGATTTCTCCTCTTTTATTAAACTTCTGGTAGTGACAGAGATAACGATGAGCTTTAAAGGTAGAAAAGAAAGTATAAACTCCAGACAACATATTGCTAATAATTTCAATAATGAAATCTGGTTCGCAACATGGCGTTCTTTATAAAATCTCATGCTTCCATAGTCCTGAATGTGTGTTTTTTTTTTGTTCATTATTGTCTCTACCGTAGCGTATATTCCATACTCGAACTTATTTACATAAAAATAATCACACGAGGGTTATTTTGAAATCATTAGTGAATGTCTCATTATTTTTATGAAAGTTGCATGTAAGAATTAATCAACCTCACGGAAGCATGGTATTTTTAATTGGAGACACATTGATATATTGATCTTGCGACTTCCCAAATTTAACTGTTGATATAAGCAAAAACTAACAATGCTAGATGATGAAAACAAAACCAAAAACAAGCACCGTTCTCGTTATCATTTACTTGGAGTGAGAAGTCGATGGGATATGCCTTATAGGACAGGTAACGAGACAGTACTATCTGTGCAATGGTTAAGCTTAGTATAACTGACTCTTGAATCTTTTGTGTCTATATGTCTGTCAGTTTGAGTTTAGATGTAATACTTTCTTTTAGTCAAGATTCCGCAGCCTGTCTGTCCAGCATATGAGATTCAAAACACGAAATAGACAAGTAAAAAATGCGCCGAAGTTTCTTCGGCGCAATCGAGTTTTGTGTACAGCGCATAAGCAAGGCCACCGAAAATAGAACTATCGGTGGTCTCGGCCCATGAAACTTTAACCACGGTCCGGTGGTGGCCTGTCCTATATCGTTGCCGTATGCACGATTATGGCTAACTTTAACTTTAAATAAACTAAAAACTACTGCGGCTAGATGGCTGCAATTTGGTATGTTTGATGACTGGAGAGTGGATGGTCAACACACCAATTTCCAGCCCTCTAGCCTCAGTAGTTTTTAAGATCTGAGGGCGGACAGGAAAAGTGCGGACGGACAAACCAAGCCGGCACAATAGTTTTCTTTTACAGAAAACTAAAACCAAGACACATGCAAAGGGACAAGTCTTTAGAGTGAACGTTTTATGGTAAGTTGTATAACTTACTAAACAGTGTTGTACCTTCAGGGTAAGTCTAACTTCTTTTAGTAGCTGGCAGCATTATCAAACTGGCTGTGTCTAAGCAAGTGGATGATGGAACATCATCTTCATCTCAGCTGTCTTCTGTCTGTCAACCATCGTATTCATTTTGCCAGACCAATATTAGCGGCTTAAACCAAAGTTTGTGGCAAGATGCTAAAGGATGAAAAGGAATCTTCTTATGCAACAACGCTTTTTAATCATCTTTACTCCGAAGTGTATCTTTCGTTAATAGGCTTATCACCAGCGTTTGAATATTTAGCATTTTGGTACTCGAATCCACACCAACGAAACCAATAAACTTGCTTCCGTTTTCAAAGAATAATAATAATAATAATAAATAATAATAATAATAATAATAATAATAATAATAATAATAATAATATCATCGGGTGCTTAAGTATAACGCCCTTCCCAATGGCATTATAATTAGGGAGTGCACACGAGCATAATTTTAATAAATACAATCCCCTCTCTTTATAAAGAAATGGAATCAAAACCAAAATTATTAAATATCTTAACATTTCCTCCTTCTTTGTTGATAGAAAATTATTGAAAGTCCACATATAAAACCGTGAAAGTTTTAAATCACGATAAAACCAATTCTTAATTTTTTCGTAATTTTTTTTCTGCTGGTATCAAGTTTTATAACGTTCGACTTCATCCCTCTTATATTTGGAAAAATGTTGACACTCATTTATATAGATTGGGAATAAGAGTTAGTACTTGTAACCAGTGTTATTTTTTCTTTTGATACATAACGAAGAAAAATTATTTAAAAAAAAAACGATAAGTACATGTCATCGTGGATTCCTCCCGTCATCTCCACTGAATTGGTACGGAAACTCAGATAAAAAATAAAAATAATATTACCTTTTATAATATACCTGCGCGGGGCATAAAATAAAACAGTCCAT